>NC_091121.1:15978436-16255936 GCF_040183065.1 Periplaneta americana
GTAAATAATGGTGGATAATAAGAAGAAGGCTGACCGTTCTCCAAATTGTTGTTATCATGTTATGGTGTTTGATACTGCTAAACATAATAAAGCTTTATAAAACGACAATTTTCGTTTAGTAATACAGTTAATTGAAAATGTATGAATGTACATATCATATCCATTAATAATTAATGGTTATAAACATAATAATATTATAGGTTATGTTATTTGATACTTTGATACTAATCGTTTGTGGATTTTCTCCTAACATATTCACGTCATCCGCATAGACAAGAAGCTGATGTAACCCGTTCAATTCCAAACCTGCCTGTTATCCTGAACTTTCCTAATGGCATATTCTAAAACGAAGTTAAAAAGTAAAGGTGATAGTGCATCTCCCTGCTTTAGCCCGCAGTGAATTGGAAAAGCATCAGATAGAAACACTGATACATTGCTGACACGAAATATTATCATTGTTGAGATGCCAGAACTTTTTTTTTTTAATCCAAGAAAACTTTTTTGTATAAAATACATTATAGTTGGGCGCCGGAACTTGTCACCGATCTTTGACATTGTTTAAACAAACGTATCGCTCTTTCTTCCTCTCTCCAGGAAGTAAGCCTACTGCGATATTTTTTCTTAATCTCAGCCCAATAAACTGATCAATACTGGGACTTATTGACGAAGCATTTAGAGAATTTTCTAACAACTTTAAAAATAGCAATCTAACCGTAGTTCCTACTCCAACTCCCTAAATATTTAATTCTTTCAAAGGTGTTAATATTGATATTGGTTTAATTTGTAGATGGGTATAATAGTGACTTGCGTTGTGCAAAATTGTAGAAGTGGGGGGAAAATTTGAGAACATCTGCACAAAAACCAATGCAAAACGCATGCCGTAAATACTAAATGTATACAATTTATTACATAAATATGACATAAAGTAACGATATTATATTAATAATTGATTAAATGGCGATCTTACTCTGTTAATTATGTAAGCATGTGTGGCTTACAGCTGTTTCGGTGTTACTTGACACCATCCTCAGAGCCTACTAGATCTCGGCGCTATCTCAACTTCACTGCCTGTTGTGTGGGTGCGATCGTGTGATGAAGAGTTGTGTCAAATAGTGTGTGTGTTCTGAAATTGATCTGTGTGTTGAGAATTTGATTAGGGTGTGTTTTAGTGTGTCTGTATATTTCATATTGTTCTAGTGTGTTGAGTTTTTGGTTTTTGAGTTGTATGTGTAGCGTCGAGATCTAGTAGGCACTGAGGATGGTGTCAAGTAGCACCGAAACAGCTGTAAGCCGCACATGTTTACATAATTAACACGAATAAGATCGCCATTTAATCAATTATTAATATTCAAGTGTTAAAAGTAGTGTACGAAAGATTCAACATGGATATTATATTATTATAAAAACGCTTACATCGAGTTTACTTATTTTTAAAGTAGAAGATTAACGACAACTAGCACTAAGATTTGGTGACTTTAGTTAAACTCAATCTGGCAACCCTGTTTGGGCATGCTATTTTGTTGGCTGTCTGGATTAAGCGAAATCAAATTAGTCGATTAACTTACTTAATCTTGTAGCTTTCTGGAACAAAATATGTTCCGTACTTTGTTATTATGATTTCTGTGTTTTGGATCTAAGTATTCTATCTCTAGTTGTTGTTGTTATTGTTGTTGATGTTTAGCCACCTGTCCGAAGACAGGTCTGAACCTCATAAGTGATACCAAGAAGACACCAGTTATGAGGCAACTAGGCCAGGAGATAATGGGCTAGGGTGGCTAGTTCCTTTCCCCCTCTATCTCTAGTACTTACAAATGACTTTTAAGGAACCCGCAGATTCATTGCCGCCCTCACATAAGCCCGCCCTCGGTCTATCCTGTGCAAGATTAGTCCAGTCTCTATCAACATATCCCACCTCGCTCAAATCTATTTTAATATTATCCTTCCACCTACGTCTCTGCCTCCCCAAAGGTCTTTTTCTCTCCGGCCTCCCAGCTAACACTCTATATGCATTTCTGGATTCGCCCGTACGTGCTACATGCCCAGCCCATCCAAAACGTCTGGATTTAATGTTCCTAATTACGTCAGGTGAAGAACCTCTGTCTCTAGTAATAGACATAATTCTATCAGTAAATGTTATGTTTGTGCGAGATCGTGCGTATTTGCTTGGTTTCCGCACAAAACTAATCCGCGGTAAGTCTAAAATTCCACATTCAGTATTCCCAACCTAACACACACAACAGTTTCCCTCTTCTTACCGCTTAAGTGACATATTGATTTTACTGCTTTACGCTTCTAACATATTATTTTTAAAGACGTTTAACATAGTAATAATTATAAATTGGAAACTTACCACTGCAATTTCACCTAAATTGCACTGTTAATTATTGTTTTTAAATATTTGCAAAAAATTAAGTAAACTCTACAACTCCACTAAAGTTACTGGATTCGTGATGCAAGTAACATTAAGGAAGCCGTGAAAAAATCAACAAGATTCCAATGCCGATGTTATTACTGCAATATGTTATATAAATAATATTGTTAAAATATTAAAATGAAAAATAAATCATTACATAACCTTACCGTATGTTTTAAGTTCGCATTTATGGACTGGAGGAAAAAAAAAGACAGACGTATATCACGGCTTGCTGGAGTATAGTAAATACAGAAAACATTTTAAAGCAACAATGTTGAAGATAGATATTTTTGTTTTACAAATTTGCCGTCATTGAACAAATTTATTTTTATTTATTTTAATTTAAATATACAGAATAAAGAATATAATTACAAAACAGACAAGAGAAATGGAAATAAAATAATACAAGCAATATAAAAAGAAGATACAGTAGTATTAACAAAATTTGAGACCGAATGAGCAGCGCTCGTGCTCGGTCGCAGTTCAGATATAATATTCAAATAAAAAAAATAATAAAAATAAATAAGGAAAATAAAATAGGAACTAAAATATAATTACAGCGGCAATTGAATTATATAATATAATATTAACACTAGAGAAGAATAATATCGCACGTGAAAAGTAGGACTAATATATATTTCAAAATTATAGAGTACAAATATAATATAGATTGATTAATTCATTCACATAGGCTATAAATTTATTTAATCAAATTGAAGATATTAACACGTTTCTAATTTTCTTGTTATATGTTAGTGGGTTACATGTTAGAAGTTCTGGATGTAATTTAGTTAAAGCATTGTATAGAAACCAGAAACCAGAACAGGAACCAAGATGGAGATTTCATTGCAACTAATTAGAAATTCCTCTTTCAGGTATGTAATAAACGATCTTCGCACAAAATAATGTACGATGCACGAGCGGTATGTTTTCTTTCAATTCTCGGAAATTAAAAAAGCTCAACTACGTTTCTCTTTTTCAAACTTTTCCTCGAACATGAAAACTTCAACATACCGCTCTTGTAACGCGTATTACTATTCTGTAGTTAGTGCCGTGTGCAGGAAGCATCTTGATTTTATACCGTTTTTTTATCTTTCCCATAGATTCTGAAAGATAATTCTATTCCTAATGTCAGTTCATAGCATTTTCTTCGTGTAGGTTTCAGAATACGTAACACCCATGAATTTCCTCTGTCTCTCACGGTTCTTCCACAGCGTCGCGGCCCTGTCTGCCTCCAGCAAGTCAGAAGACGTCGTTCAAGGGCGGTCGGCCGCGAAGGTCAGTGCGATGCACTGCAACTGCGTATCTTCATGACCGGGGGTGGCTGGGGTGACATTCACGTAATGGCAACGATCGACATTCACTTGACTTGCAAGTTCTGTTCGGATCGGGAAGGGACGGTAAATAATTCATATATCT
The DNA here is from genome assembly GCF_040183065.1 of Periplaneta americana. Taxonomy (NCBI): domain Eukaryota; kingdom Metazoa; phylum Arthropoda; class Insecta; order Blattodea; family Blattidae; genus Periplaneta; species Periplaneta americana. The sequence continues at coordinate 15,982,269 of NC_091121.1, forward strand.
CTATGAACCGTCAACTAATTAAAAACAAGATTAGGCCTCTAAGATTTTAGGTACAGTAGTTACTCACGATGTCTGTGTTAGGAAGAAGTTTTTAACTGCGCATTGAGACTCAATGTCTTCTTGCTGATTAACTTTGCATCTACTGGATGAATAGATTATAGAAAAACCGCAAAGAGGCAAATCTGCTCTTCGCCCAGACGCTCATAAACTCCATTTACGTAAGGAGCTTGCTGTCGGTGATACACCGCGCGCACACACACACACACACACATACTCACTATAAACTATTCATTCACAGTGTTATGTCTAAAAGCAGGTCTTTCACTGCAATCACAGCAATCCCCAATCTTTCCTATTTTCCGCCTTTCTCTTCGTCTACGCATAGGTAAGTATAAATGTTGTCTATCATATTGTGATTATGTTATTTTTTTCACTTGGTTATTTAACGACGCTGTATCAACTACGAGGTTATTTTTTATTTTAGTAAGTTATTTTACGACGCTTTATCAACAGCTTAGGTTATTTAGCGTCTGAATGAGATGAAGGTGATAATGAAAGTGAAATGAGTCCGGGGTCCAGCACCGAAAGTTACCCAGCATTTGCCCATTTATTGAGTTGAGGGAAAACCCCGGAAAAAACCTCAACCAGGTAACTTTCCCCGATCGGGAATCGAACCCGGGCCACCTGGTTTAGAGGGCAGACAGGCTAACCGTTACTCCACAGGTGTGGACTACGAGGTTATTTAGCGTCGATCGAATTGGTAATAGCGAAATGATATTTGGCGAGATGAGGCCAAGGATTCGGCAAAGATTACCTGACACATGCCTTACGGTTGGGGAAAACCTCAGAAAATCCCAACCAAGTAATCAGCCCAAACGGGAATCGAGCCCGCGCTCGAGCACAACTCCAGATCGGCAGGCAAGCGTCTTAGCTGACTGAGCTACGCCGGTGGTTGATATCTTCTTCTGCCCCCTACCATTCCTAACAGTGCGTCCTTCAGCAGGCAGTTTCTTCTTAGCCAGTGACTCAACCAATTTCTTTTTCTCTTTCTCATCAGTTTAAGCATTATTCTTTCTTCACTCACTCTTTCCACCACAGTTTCGCTTGTTATTTTGTCTGTTCATTTCACACGCTCCATTATTCTCTATGCCATATCTACAGTGTATTTCAAATGGTTCTAGTTGTTTCTCTTCACTTCGTCGTAAAGCCCATGTTTCTGCCCCCATACAATGCCATACTCCACACAAAACACTTCACTAGGCTCTTTCTTAGTTCTTTTTCCAGAAATCCGCAGAAGATGCTCCTTTTTCTGTTAACATCTTCATTTGCTATTGCTGTCTTTCTTTTGACTTCCTGGCAGCAGCTCATGTTACTACTTCTTGTAAGTCCCAGATACTTGAAGCTGTCTATTTGTTCCACTGCCTCATTCAGAATTCGAACGTTTACCGTTTTTAGTTTTCTTCCGTTACCCATGGCCTTCGTCTTATTTGCATTTATCTTCATTCCATACTGCTCACAGCTGTCATTTAGTTACAGTAGCTTATCCTTTAATATCATCTCCTCTTCCATACCATGAGCAAATCTTACGCATTTTATTTTTCTTTCTCCTACTATTACCCCGCCCATGTTTTGATAATAGTTCTTCACAAATTCTGCAAGTAGACTTTGAAAAGGGAAAGTGTCTGGGCATCCTTGACGTACTTCTTTCTCTATTCCACGTCTCTTTGACATTTCTTCTCCTATCCTGACTTTAACTTGTTTCAAATAAAGATTACTTAATAATTAAACCTATTAACACGATAGAAGCACTAAAAAAGTTGCACTACGCTGGAAACTGTAAACATTTCTAATTACACTTAATAAACCAGAAGTTCGAGTTTTTCGATGCCTTAGTTAACTTGCGACCTTGCGACAATATTATGCAAAGTTACCACACTGTAGGTCTATCACTGCTGTCCTGTGAGTGGTGAGGACGTAACTGGCTGGAACGCCAAATCCTCGTAGTAAATGATGAATATGTCGACTTTCAGCTGTTAATTATCAACATTCTGATTCACCGTCTTTTAGAATCGTCGTAACGAATTTATTTTACATTGTACTACGTATCCTTGCGACCAGTTGGCGTTCGGAGGCAGGCAGGCAGGCAGGTCTACTCACGTGTGCGTAGGAGTGAGGCTGATGCTGCCAGTTTGTTTGGGATAATGAGAAAAGGGAGAGGGTGCGCGGGTTTGACATTTTTATCGGACGCATCTGAGTTGCTAATTAACAGTAGACGAGGGAGGGGAGATAATGACGAGCATTCCTGCCGAGTGTAAGAATTCAGTATTGGCATTTCTTGTCTGCTTTCTCTAGCCGTTGCTGTAAACTCCTTTTTTCTTCCCTTTTATCTTTCTGTCCTTCATTGTGCCCTTCTTTTGTATATAAATCTTTCTTTGCACCATTTTTGCGCTGACTTTATATCGTTCTTTCCGCCTGTTTCTTATTTTCTTTCGCAGTAGGGGAGTAGTGGGTACAGTGAGACACAAAATATTAAGACATATGTATGCAAGTGATAATTCAAGTATTTTTAAAAACAAGTGCAATAGAAATAGACATTAAAACATGGAGTACAGTAATACATAAACAAAAATGTTAATAGATAAAGGACATAATATACAATACTTGTTTGTCAAAAAAATGCAAATGTCTCACTGTTCCCATTCAGGAGGGTACAGTGAGACACCACAATGTCTATTAACGAACATTGAAATGATTTACATTTATTTCAAAAGAAAACAAAAACTTGCTGTCTCTTTATCTTGACATGTTCTGTAGGCTTATTTAGAATTATTTTGATGTCTGACTTCGAAACCATTGAAACATCTGGTACATTTGGAAAAGTGAATTTTTCATGACATTGCGAACCTTTGCGAAAAAAGAAATGAATTTTTGGAGACAACAAAGCATATAATTATAAGAATTTAATTTAATTTTTTTATTTTTTAACGTTTTCTTAAATTTTGTGAATAATTTTTTATTTATGAAACCATTAAAATGTAATGTATCCTTATTTTAAGCTATAGTTCCTAAATTGGTTACTAGTCTGTTCATTTTTAATGTTAGTTACTGGTAAATGTATTATAATTACAGTTTGTTTTTGCAAATCATTGGTACAAGGGAACAGTGAGACGTCTCAGTGTACCCTTCAATGACATGTCTCACTGTTCCCTTTACGCATAGTTCGTTTAAAAATGACGCCATCACTTCAAAATTAAAACAAGAAAGACGAAACTTTGCCAAACATAACCTCAAATACCATAGTATTAGGTAACAAAACATTCATATTTATATCTCATTTGTATGTCCAATATAACCTTCATTAAACACAAGCCAAAATTTTACTTCTAGAGTGAAAAATTACGAATTTTTTTATCACTCGCCTTTATAACTAGAATCAAATCGAGTATGAAAATACGGTTACTTTATTCATGCAACATACAACGCCACTGTTACTAGCATCTCAACATCAAAATTTACCATCTAATAAAAAATATCTCACTGTTCTCCCTGTCTTACTGTACCCACTTCTCCCCTACCTCTATGCCTCTGTTTTGTTTTGTACTTTTTTTTATTTATAAATCATTCTCTTTTTTATTTATTTTCATATTCTTTATTTTGTTTCGGTTTTATATTTTCTTCATGTCTATTTTATTCGTTCTTTCTTTTTCATTTGTAAGTCTCTTTTTTTTTTAGTTGGTTATTTACGACGCTGTATCAACTACTAGGTTATTTAGCGTCGATGAGATTCGTGTTAGCGAGATGGTATTTGGCGAGATGAGGCCGAGGATTCGCCAAAGATTACCTGGCATTCACCTTACGGTTGGGGAAAATCTCGGAAAAAACTCAACCAGGTAATCAGCCCAAGCGGGGATCGAACCCACGCCCGAGCGCACAGACCGGCAGGCAAGCGCCTTAACCGACTGAGCCACGCCGGTGGCTTTTAACTCTCTTGTTTTGTTCTGTTTTGTATTTTATTGTGCCCTCTTCTTGTTTATATTCTTTCTTCTTTATTTTACTTTGTTTTTGTATTTATCATTATGTAGCCAAATTTATTTTTTTTCTTCTCCTGTTCTGTTTCGTATTTTATTTCTGTCCATTGTGCACTATTCTGCCTTTATTTACAGTCTTCTTTGTTTATTCCCTTTTTTTTTGTTTTTATTTTGTTTTGCCTTTGTAATTTCTTTATGTCGTTAATTTTATTCGTTCTTTCTTTTTTCATTTTATTTTCCATTTTATTTTGCATTTTATTTCTGTCGTTCATTGTGCCTTATTCTTAATTGATATATAATTTTTTTTCTTTCTTCCATTTTCCTTTGTTTTATTTTTGTACTTTTTTGCTCTTCTAGAAGCATAAACATATTGGAGTATTCAAAGACCACCAAACATGGCTTCACAAGAGATCCTATAATTAGAAACGAACGGCGTTGACCAGGCTGAGGAAGTTCACCAAGAAAAGAAAGACATTTATGAACCAACTAAAGAACTTTAAAGAAAAATACCATCTTAAACACATCTAAAACGTGATTGATTTTTTATCGGGGGCCGTGGTGTTATTAAAAAAATTCCATTGTAAATACTTATCCAGATATATGCTATACAGTAATATCATTAATTTCAGGGGGTTATTCTTTAAGACATTTCAAACAAAAAAATTTAATACAATTTTGCTTCCTTTTCGAGATGAAAATAGTTTTATATGAAACATTTCATAGCGTGTTTTGGAAAGCCAATGATTTAATTCTCAATATACTCAGTAAATTTAAGAGAGCAGTGTATTATGATAAGTGATCGAAAGAATTTTAATTTTGTCCTTTAAATGTGCAGAAATTTGATCCGAACAAATGCAACTTTCCGTTCTGTATATTACTGTACGGGTATATGACTAAGGGTGTCATTTTACCCTGATTTCGGTGACTAAAATGGTTTAATTTCGGTGAATATTTCGTAAAAAGAAACACGCAATTTCGCGCATATTTCGAACCCAAAAAGAACTTAAAAAACAAAATAAAATTATTATCGGAACGATCCCTTTGAAAGTAACCCAAAATTGTTTGCATCATTAATTAATTCATAATTCAATTTCATTCAACTCTGAGGGGGTGACGGCACTGCCTTCTTGATCTCACGAAGGCAATTTTTGCGGGAAAGAGAAATGACCGTTGTCTGCTAGCGCTGATCCCTGAAACTATGCGTACATCGTTGCCAGATGTCACACGTATGTAATGCTGAACGGACAGAAATGTTCATATATGTTTCATAAATCGAAGAAAATGTTCACTTTTTTTTTTTTGAAGAAATAGTAATTTTTCGTGCTAATTTTCCATGAAACCCCTTTTTTGTTGAAAATAGGCTACAGTGATTTTTTTTTAAATTGATATTAGCTTTATTAGTAAATATGTATTTACATAGAAATCCTTTCTCTGGTTATCATACAGAACAAACTACTACGTAATTAATTAGTTACTACTACTTCAAACTGGCAAATATTAAATTAATAATAATGAACTTAGTTTCTTCTGACAGGTTCTCAAAGGAAAAAATTTATTTATTTAATACTTTACACTTGAGCTACATTAGGCATTGCAGCCCGAAAGAGCAGAAGCTCGTGCTCGGGCGCAGTTCAGATCAGGTATACAAAATATATCACAAAATTAAGAGAGTTCATTGAGCACAATAACATTAATAAATGGTAAAATACACACAGCATGTAATAATACGGTCTATACACAAATAGAAAATACAAAAGTACATAAATATTAGAGTATCAATTTTTAACTTATTAGCTTAAACAATTAAATAATTAATCTGATTTGTTTCTTAAATCTATGTGTGTTAAGTGTACTTAGCTCAGGGTAAGCTCTAATTAATGCATTATATATTTTGGGTCCAAAATTTCTGCTGTGTGAAAGTGATTATGAAGTAATTTCGTGAATTTTTATCAATTTTCCGAAAATTCGCGGTTATAGCTATTTTACTTAATATTATACTATCATGAAGAGATTAGTATTTTTCGTGAATGAAATTAAGTTTTTAACACATTTCGCGTATATCTTCAATAAAAAAAAAATCACACCCTTATATATTAGGTTTCCTTATTTCTAAAGTTGTATTGAATTGTTTTTAGTGTTTAGTGCTGGAGTTTGGTACACGTAATCAAAGCTTATTTCTTTCATTTTCAGCAGTTATAGGTGAACTATTTGAATGTAGTATATTGTTATTGTTATGAAGGAAAACAAACGTGTATTCTAGCACGGGCCGTGTTGTCAGAAAGCCCCGTCGTGTGACTTCGCTGCAGGTGGATGATCCTGACAAATCCTCCTGCATATTTTGTAGTGATGAATTGTAAGCAGCTGTTAGCTGCCTTCACGATCCATTTTAGCTGAAAACCTCGTGCTTCAAGACCCGTCACCGGTGTGAGACGCATGGCTAGATGGAACTGTTCCCTTCTATTTCCACGGAACCTCGCATCTTCCAAGTGCGTGAGACTTTGAGACTGTGCCGGCTATAGCGTTTCATGTTCCTTCAGTCCCAGAGATCCAAAGCTAAATTATCACGTCGGGAGTTGGTTTTCGTATAAAACTGCATAATAGAACGAAGCGAATTTTATATTAATACAAAGGTGACATTTGAATTCATCATGAACAGGGCGCGGATTTTGATGACATCCTTTCTAACGCTCATAAAAGCATAAATCCTGTATAGGAGCTGCTGATTACAGAAATGTAGAGTTTTTACGTCTTTTTTTTCTTATTTTTCGTCGTTTTAATCTTTTAAGTTTTTTTTTTTAATTTTGAGGTCTTTTTGGTCATTTTTTAATTTTGATATTTTTGGGCCATATTTTCAATTTTAGGGCGATTTTTTTAATAATATAAGCTAAAGACCTCGATGACTAACTAAAATTACCTAATAGGCCTACAGGAAAACTAGCAAAATTAGTACTGACACTACCCCATTCAATTGAGGGAAGGATTTTCTCGATAGTAAGTAATACAAAGAGGGAAAAAGAGAAATAAAATAGGAAATGAAGCTCTCGGCTGAGTCGTTGTGCGCTCTGCCATCCAAACAAAAGAATTGAATAGCAGCTTCTTTGAAGTCAGGAACGTCCATTTTAGTCTCCGCCATTGGGATACACTATGCTAGATATGGAGGAGGTTTGGTGAGTGATTCATTTCATTCATGCAGTGTTCTGCCCAAGGGCAGCAACCCAGCTTTCTCCAATATTTCCTATTTTCTGCCTTCCTCTTCGTTTCTTCATAAGATCCATATATCTTAATGTCGTCTATGATCTGATATCTTCTACCCCGAACTCTTCTCCCGTTTACCATTCCTTCCAGTGCATCCTTCAGTAGGCAGTTTCTTCTCAGCCAGTGACCCAACCAATTTCTTTTCGTCCTCCTTCAGCATCATTCTTTCTTCACCCACTCTTTCCAACACAGCTTCATTTCTTATTCTGTTTGTCCATTTCACACGTTCCATTCTTCTCCATATCCACATTTCATATGCTTCTATTCGCTTCTCTTCACTTCGTCGCAATGTCCATGTTTCTGACCCATACAATTCCACACTCCATACAAAGCACTTCACTAGTCTCTTCCTTAGTTCTTTTTCCAGACGTCCGCAGGAGATGCTCCTTTTTCTATTAAAAGCTTCCTTGGCCATTGGTATACTCCTTTTGACTTTCTGACAGCAGCTCATCTTACTGCTTATTATAGTACACTTCAAGTATTTGTAGCTGTCCACTTGCTCTAATGCCTCATTTAGAATTCGCAAATTTAATTTATCCTTCTCTTTTATTGCAGTTAAAAATTTAATTATAGACTAATTAATTATTAATTGTAGCTGATACTGTAGGTTGTGGGAAAATTTGTGTTCGTGTGGAAATTTTATACTTTTATATGGAAGCTGTTAATTTAAAGTAGGATTTTGACTATTTATGTATATAGGATTGTTTGTTTTTAGATAATTTTTTTCAGCATTTTAGATCATTTACTAATATTTTTGGGTAATTTTTAGAGTTTTCTTTGGTCATGAAAATCCGCGCCCTGATCATGAATGATTACAATCTAACAAAGACATTTGTGTATGGATGTATTTAAGTTTCAGAATCTAAAATGCTTAAATTGTTTTTCGTTTGAAATTTCTTTGGGATTTTCTTTGATCTTAATAGTCTGTTACATTGAGGACTCTGTAAGACTCGCTTAGATCAGCTCCTAGCTCAAGGGCAAAGAGCTGCTCTCCTGACAGGAGGCAGCGCTAAGATAAGGGTTGCAATATTCACTCTGGACTTTTGTTTAAATGAGTCATTGTCGGAACTGTACCATCGATGCTTAACGCAGTTGCGGAGAACACGAAACGCATTATGCAAACCGTTCCGCGCTGGTTCCAGTCCTCATGAAGAAGGAATTTTCTTGTAAAATTTTTGCCAGTGTATGGCATCGGTGCCCATCCAGCATCTGATGAATTTGGGGAGCTACGATAGGTAGCGAAATCCGGTATAACGGCGGGTAGGGCATTGTGCTAACCACACGGTACGTCCGTTCAGGTTGGATGATCGTTCACCTCTGCTGAGGCGTGTAGACGTGAGGCAAGAAGTCGGTTGGTCGACCATAGCTCTACATGGGCTGTGGCGCCTCGGGTTTATTTATTTTTCTTTAAGCAAACAGAATAGATTCGAATCTGAGAACCCGGGAGTTCGTGATATTTACCACCAGCACCGCCATTACCCGTACTAAACATTATTATTATTATTATTATTATTATTATTATTATTATTATTATTATTTATTATCATTATTATTATTATTATTATTATTAAGAGTATTATCATCATCATCATCATCATCATCATCATCATCATCAAATACGTTTCAAGTGATATGTTTTCAACTATAATAAAAAGTTTTTCGTAAGCTGCCACAAGTCAGTTACACGTTTTCTTCTATTTCAGGTAAGCGCTGAGATCCGTTGCATTTCGCCTGTTGAGTAATGAGCCTACAGTATACTTAGCGTAAGTATTGCTATCCATGTATATATGACAAACTGCTATAATATAGCAAAATAATAATGATTTCATATGTATTTTTTGATCTTGTTTTTTGAAAACATGTTCAAATGTATTTCTTTCGCCACATATAAATTTTGTAAATAAAGTCTCTTTAGGAAATGAAAAATAGGAAAGTTACAAGTAGTGTTTGATACATTTTACTCACCTCATTTAAGATCAACAACGTTTGATGTAGGAAAATAATCAAATCGTCTACAGCGCAAAGGCAGGAGTACATACAGTATATCATTTTGCACAGACGACTTACTTATCACAGAACCAACAAAGTGAGATATTTGAGAACGGTATTTATTTTGTTAACTTAAAACTTTGATTCAAAAAGAGTTTGAGATGTTTCTTTATTTTGTAATTATTTGCATTAGGCCTACATAGGTTCTATAAAACCGTAGTTTCTTCCGACTGGTTTCATCAAACAGGTTTGTTTGAAACCCCATATGAGAGAAGCCTTAGTTGGGAAGGAAGGCTCGGATCTAGTACCTGATAGCAAAAGCAACTGCATATGGAATATGAATGAGGCGCGACTTGAAGTGCGAGGTTCTCGAAGTGTCCTTTCCTAGCAAGCACAGAAAGATCGCTGGTCGTAAGCGGCTACTCCTCGCTTACAATCTATTTTACACAAAAACCAGCTTACCTTCCACTTGCCATCGAATACAAATGGTTCAAGTCACAGTCATATATGGATATGCTGGATCTCAGATGTGTATGAGGAAACAATGATGTGAAATATGAATTAGCGAATGCAATACAGTCGTATAATTATGATAATCTTCGTGGTAGTCTCGATATTAAAGAGCTGCAAAATAGGGCTTATAACCGGTTCATATTCGACCGGTCAGAAAACATCCATCAAGGTCGAGCACCCAACAGAAAGTTCGAACTTCAAGCTTACTCATAATATTTAATAATAATAATAATAATAATAATAATAATAATAATAATAATAATAATAATAATAATAATACAGTAATTTATTTATTTATTTAATCTGGCACCGCCCAGCCAGACTCTAATTCTAATTGAATACAATTACTTACATAGTTATTACATTAATATCTAGACCATAAAACAACATGAAAGTAAATAATGAAAGTTGGATAAGTAATGTTAGTGTGACAATAATAAACATTGGTAAGAAATAGTTATAATAATAATAATAATAATAATAATAATAATAATAATAATAATAATAATAATAATAATAATAGTAATAGTAGTAGTAATAATAATAATAATAATAATAATAATAATAATAATAATAGTAATAATGAGATAATTTAGATATTTATCTGTGATATATATAACCATTAAACATTGAGAAACCTGAAAAAGCTATTATTGTTAACAAGAATTGTTAGAAAAACATTTCGTTAGCCTATTCTTAAATTGGTTTAATGTCTGACAGTCCCTGACATTACTCGGTAGGGAATTCCAAAGCCGAGGAACAGCTACAGTGAAAGAAGATGAATATGAGGATGTTCGGTGGGAGGGAATGGATAATATTGAGGAGTGTTGTGATCGTGTGTCTAGGTTATGATGGGTGGATAAATTTTGAAAACGAGACGCAAGATAGACAGGAGTGGAAAAATGCAATAGGCCTATGTGAAAGAGGAGGAAAAGACGGTGGATTTTCCTACGATCTTCTAGACGGAGCCAGGACAACATTTCGAGGGATGGTGTTACGTGATCAGCCCGGCGAATATTGCAGACGAAACGGACGCACATATTATGAACACGTTGTAGTCTCTGCGCCGAAGTAACGCTTAGGTCAGTAAGTAGAATATCATAGTAATCGAAGTGGAGCATCACGAGTGTTTGCACTAACATTTTTTTCATGGAAAAGGGTAGAAAATTCTTCAATCGCCTAAACGAGTGGATTAATGAGAATACTTTTTTGCAGGTTTCTGCAACTTGAATGTTTCAATTTAAACTTTTATCCATATAAATACCTAGATTCTTTACTGATTCACTGAACGGAATTTCGGTGCCGTATATTTTAATCGGGGACAAGTTTGGTATGGTAATAGTGCTTTACAGACTAGACAGAACACCAGGCGCACTTCACCATACACGAACACTAACATATTCTGTGTACATAAACGGATTAACAACTGAATGAAATTTACTTGTCGAATTAAAGAAATATGTTTGCTTCAAGTAGGTCAACAGTTGATTGGACACTTTAATACGATAATAACCGTTTGGCTACATACGGCTCGGCGCACAACAGATTTCACCCTACAGCCCGGATCTCGTTTCCAGAGCTTACCATCTTTTCTCAAATCTTAAGAAATTCCGGTCCGGTCAGCATTTTCACAGTGACAGAGAGGTGCAGACTGCTGGTTTCGATTCTAGACGGCAGACTTCTACGACACGTCCACACCTGTGGAGTAACGGTCAGCGCGTCTGGCTGCGAAACCAGGTGGCCCGGGTTCGATTCCCAGTCGGGGCAAGTTACCTGGTTGAGGTTTTTTCCGGGGTTTTCCGTCAACCCAATATGAGCAAATGCTGGGTAACTTTCGGTGCTGGATCCCGGACTCATTTCACCGGCATCATCACCTTCATCACATTCAGGCGCTAAATAATAAATAACCTTAGATGTTGATAAAGCGTCGTGAAATAACCTACTAAAAAATTCTACGACACAGGGATACAAAATTTGATCTCACAATATGAAAAATGTCTCATCCGGTGGGGAATATGTAGAAAAATAGCTCTTCAGTTGCTGTGTCAGTTTCAATAAATCTTCCCATGAAATTGTGTTTTCTTTCTTTAAACAGGCCCAGAGAAACTTACTTTCAGGACGCACCTCGTACATTTATTTTTAACTTGCAATCATTTCGTAACAGATCTATATAAATAAACAAACGGACATTAATAATAGTAAAAGAATTGAGCTTAAAGGATAATATGAAAATATGGTGCGTAAATAAATGCAAAAATAGAATTACAATTAATTAACCTACACAAAAAGAGTAAATAAGAACATGCATTCCATTGTAACGTTTATACTTTAAACTAAAAATTTCTGTTGTTCTGTAAGTATTGAGATCATCTCCCATGTTTACAGGAATTTCTTGATATAAATGCTTGTTACTAAGTGAAATTAATTCTGCACTGAAAAGAAAAGATAATTTTAAAGAAGTACATTATTCGGAGAAAGAAAAATCTGTATAACAGACTTCTAGTGTCAAAAAATTGTACTATTGAGGAGTTTAAAATTGCGCAATATCTTGCATTTATTTTTTACTAGCTGTACCCGTGCGCTCCGCTGCACCCGTTAGAAATAAATATAAAGTAATTACATAATTAATATAGGACATTTGATCCAGGGACCATTCGTGTTTGATAGAAGGATAAATCGTTTAATATGTTACTTAATTTAAATTGTATTTAAAATATTAAAATGCGATCATTTTTATCCAGAGACCACTCATTTGGTGCAATGACAATTCCTTTAGCATGTTTCTTAATTGTTATTACCAATTATTTTTGGAAAAGCGAAAATTAACAGAAAAATTTTGGCTACAGATTTATTATTATATTATATTATATTATATTATGTAAAAAGTGTGTTGATAAGGAATGTACTTGAATTAGAAAGTTTTTAATTAGTTGTGGGAGCTCTTGAATCTCAGGAGGAACTGCTTTTACAACAGCGCAACACAATCTGCTTGGCTCATTACCCAATTTTTTTGCATTGCATTTATTGCATATATATTTTATGTATTTTAACACGATTCAATTGAGCATAGTTAAAATTTGAAATATACAATAATGGCTTTGTAAGCTAACGTACTATTACTGCATACTAAATCAATACACTCTCGTTGTTCGTTAATTCTCTGAAATAAAAATGAATATGTTCATAAACATTATTTTCAGAAATACAGGAAATGAATATACAGAATAACCTATCAAGTTTTCTGTGCATAAGAAGCTATTTTAATCTTACCTGTCCTCAATTCACTCAGAAATTACTGTAATAACATTATAGCATTATGTCCATCCAGAGAAACTACACTTTCCAATGATGAAATGATAATTAATTATACAAATCGGTTAATTTAGCTTCCGATATTGCTTCATACAAACACAGAAACATTGTCTGTAGGCTATGTTTCATAGCTTTCGATTGTTGTGTCCAAGGCCCCTTATAGACGAAGTCATTTGTTTTTTATTTCAATACACCGCCTTAGATGGCAGTTATTTTAATTTTAAAACTCATTTATCTCATTAAATATCAGTCCTATCAAAATTTTTCAAAGAATAAAACTTATCGGAAATGATTTTTAAAGAAACTTTTGTTATGTAATATTTTTCACAAAAATCAATAATAAGCGAGATATTTCGATTTATTTATTCAGGCCCCCTTATAACCCCCCTTTTAAATAATGTATTTTGAATGCCATATAGCCTAAAATCTAAGTTACAACGAACTTAATTTATATTCCAATTTTCATCAAAATCCGTTCAGCCATTATCGCGTGGAAAGGTAACAAACATACAGACAGACAGATATGGAAACAAAAATTTCAAAAAAGCGATTTTCGGTTTCAGGGTGGTTAATTATATGTGTTAGGACCAATTATTTTTGGAAAATCGAAAATTACCAGAAAAATTTCGGCTACAGATTTATTACTAGTATAGATTCCAAAAAGAACACTGATGAGGTAAACCCCGTGACAATTGCTGAGTATCGAACACATTGGTGGGATTATAAAAGTTTCCTCAGACTCGGTTTGCCGGTGTGTCGCACATCCCTTGTGCAGCAGTTAGAATCCAATGCAGTGGATATGAAAGTTTAATTTGCAGCATCATGTAGTCTAATTGCGGAACTTAATTGAGAGCGGTCGACCCGATACGTTCAAAAGCTTCATAATTAATAATCATTAGTTGTACATGTGGGATTACTACACTGTGCTACGGCGTCCGGCAGTGGCGCCCTGCTCCCTTCGCATCGCTATCCCCTTCGAAGTCTCTTGACCTTACCGTCATGATGGTCTGCTACGGTTACGATCGTCATCCGATCGAGTATCGTTCCATTATCATAATCGGCGTCTCACTGTTATGATCGTCATCTGACTTTCATGATCTTCATCTGATCATCATGATCGTCATCTCATTGTTATGATCGTCGTATGGTCGTCATTGTTTTTGCCCCATCATAATCGTTACCTCATTGTTATGATCGTCGTATGGTCGTCATTGTTTTTGCCCCATCATAATCGTTACCTCATTGTTATGATCGTCGTATGGTCGTCATTGTTTTTGCCCCATCATAATCGTCATCTCATTGTTATGATCGTCGTATGGTCGTCATTGTTTTTGCCCCATCATAATCGTTACCTCATTGTTATGATCGTCGTATGGTCGTCATTGTTTTTGCCCCATCATAATCGTCATCTCATTGTTATGATCGTCGTATGGTCGTCATTGTTTTTGCCCCATCATAATCGTCATCTCATTGTTATGATCGTCGTATGGTCGTCATTGTTTTTGCCCCATCATAATCGTTACCTCATTGTTATGATCGTCGTATGGTCGTCATTGTTTTTGCCCCATCATAATCGTTACCTCATTGTTATGATCGTCGTATGGTCGTCATTGTTTTTGCCCCATTATAATCGTTACCTCATTGTTATGATCGTCGTATGGTCGTCATTGTTTTTGCCCCATTATAATCGTTACCTCATTGTTATGATCGTCGTATGGTCGTCATTGTTTTTGCCCCATTATAATCGTTACCTCATTGTTATGATCGTCGTATGGTCGTCATTGTTTTTGCCCCATCATAATCGTTACCTCATTGTTATGATCGTCGTATGGTCGTCATTGTTTTTGCCCCATCATAATCGTTACCTCATTGTTATGATCGTCGTATGGTCGTCATTGTTTTTGCCCCATCATAATCGTCATCTCATTGTTATGATCGTCGTATGGTCGTCATTGTTTTTGCCCCATCATAATCGTTACCTCATTGTTATGATCGTCGTATGGTCGTCATTGTTTTTGCCCCATCATAATCGTCATCTCATTGTTATGATCGTCGAATGGTCGTCATTGTTTTTGCCCCATCATAATCGTTACCTCATTGTTATGATCGTCGTATGGTCGTCATTGTTTTTGCCCCATCATAATCGTTACCTCATTGTTATGATCGTCGTATGGTCGTCATTGTTTTTGCCCCATCATAATCGTTACCTCATTGTTATGATCGTCGTATGGTCGTCATTGTTTTTGCCCCATCATAATCGTCATCTCATTGTTATGATCGTCGTATGGTCGTCATTGTTTTTGCCCCATCATAATCGTTACCTCATTGTTATGATCGTCGTATATCTGTCATTGTTTCCGCTCCATCGTTATGATCGTCTTCTATCAGGATCGTCGCTTTATCAACAGTGATCTCACTAGACGTTTTGATTTGTCTAGAGAAAATCAAAACTCGAGTAGGATTTAATTGACTATTACACGATTAGAAGAAAGTATATAAAGATTAGATGTAACGAAGTACTCCAATACAATAAAATATTAATAGACTTACGAAAATACAACTGTCTTCAAATGTATTATTGTACCATCTCAACATTACAAATATTACGCTAGATGCATGCTAGATGGCAGTAGTGAGCAATGCCTTGTCGTCTAAAAGTTCTCGATCTATTATACACGATGACAATGTTACTAGTCAAGAAGGCTTTGTTGATTCAGTTTCATTTTTATTAAAATGCAACATTCCACTTCAATTATCCGAATCCCAGTAATCAACGTCACTTGACAGATGATTTTCAATAAATCTTAATATTAAACAATCTCTGATACTTGACTATCCATAATATCATATAGCAGAAGCTATAACATAACCTAACTAATATACACAAGTGTTAGAAAAGTTTTAATTAACGACGATGACTTAAAAAATAAACATGAATAATTTTAAAAGGAATAATTATTGAATGTACAATTTTCAAATTTGAATGTGATTGGTGGTTCAATTGATGTTATATTGGACGTGTGCGTAATAGAAGTGGAACTCGTTGATTTAGGCCTACATGGTGTATTCAACTTATTCAGGATTTCCGAATGGTGCTCTTCATTTATTTGTAAATCGGATTTCAGAAGATGCATAGGTATGATCAGTGATTTTTATTAATTCTTGTTCTTGAATGCCAATGCGAGTCATATTTGAAACTGCTGTACATCGACTGGAGTGGATTGTAATTATATATATATATATATATATATATATGTGCGATAAGCAGCCATGATTGGTTGAAATACGTCCTTTCGTACCGTTTTATTGGTCAAAAGTAGTATGACGTAGTAAGAGTGTAATAGTCATAGTAATTTTGTCTTCCTGTGGTCTTCTTGCTATTTTCATGATCTTCGTGTCATCGTCATTCTCATTTTCGTGTGATCATGGTCGTTGTTGCATTGTCATGATCGTCGTCTTGTTAGAGAGTCTTTGCCACACTGGTTTTCGTTAACGGTAAACTGTAAAGTCACATGATCGATTTCTACGCATGCATCACATTATCGTTACCAGAAATCGTGATACGGTGATACGACAAACCCATTCGTTTATCGAGAAGCTTCATCGAGAGCAGAATGGCGCAGGAAATGTTAAGTTTCAACAATAATGATGACTTAATATTAATTCGTGAAGTAATTGCAATTAACTCCTATGAAATCTTAAATCTTTGAGAGTATATTCATGAAAAAAAAAAAAAAAAAACAGTGACGGCAACTGGAAAACCTTACTCCCTGCGAGACATAAAAGAACATACCTATGGATCTGACAATGAAAATTTACGAAAGTAAGTACGAGTATAAATATAAAAAATAAAATCAAATTATTCCCTTTATTAAAGTCAAAATATGTACAAAGCAAGAAACGAAACAGTTACACAACAATTCATCAATGATCTTAGCTTATTTATTTATTTATTTATTTATTTATTTATTTATTTATTTATTTATTTATTTATTTATTTATTTATTTATTTATTTATTTATTTATCAGAGCTTCCTCAAATTAGAGGCTGCCATTAGACAAAGCATACAAAACAAAAAAAGAACAAATAGATGATGAAAGATAACAGAGTAAAAAAATGATAAACTAGTAAACAAACAAACAAACAAACAAACAAACAATGGCAGTTCACAGAATAAGAAAAGTTACAAACAAGTAAAGAAGCAAAGTGTAATATAATAATTATGACATGAATAAACATGCATTATGATTATTAGGTCCCGCGCCGTGGCGTCGCGGTCTAAGGCATCCCGCCTAGGACTCGCGTTACGGAATGCGCGCTGGTTCGATTCCTCATGGGGGAAGAAATTTTCTCATGAAATTTCGGCCAGTGTATGGGACCGGTGCCCACCCAGCATCGTGATGCACTTGGGGAGCTACGATAGGTAGCGAAATCCGGTTGCGAATACCAGCTATAACGGCTGGGGGGATCATCGTGCTAACCACACGATACCTCCATTCTGGTTGGATGATCGTCCACCTCTGCTTCGGCATGTGGGCGTGAGGCCAGCAGCCGGCTGGTCGGTCTAGGCCCTTCACGGGCTGTAGCGCCACGGATTATTATTATTATTATTATTATTATTATTATTATTATTATTATTATTATTATTATTATTATTATTATTAGAGGTGGTAGATTTTCGCAATCACGATAAATGCGAAGGTGCTCAAATGCTGCCAAATTAAGTAATTTCATATTTAAAAGCATGTTAAATATAAAGTGAATTTTTAAATCTGCGATAAAATGCGAAATTGAATACAAAATGCGAAATGTAGCTTTTCTTCAATTTTCTTTGCCTTTATCGTATTCGGCGACAGATAACTGGGCAAAAACTATTTTTATGGCAGACTTACCATATCGATCACGTGACATTTTAGTTTACGGTAACAAGAAACACGTTATGGCAAAAACTCACTATTGTCATGATCTTCCTATCGTTATGAGAGTCGTTTCATTGTCATGATCATCTTTCCGCCTTCATAATCATCGTCTCATCGTCATGATCATCCTCCTTTAGTCATTTAATTGCCATAATCGTCCTATTATCGTAGTCGTCATTGTCTATCGTCACGTTTGTTGTCTATCGTCATGATCGTCTTCCTATCGACAGGAAAGTAGTTTCATTGTCATGATCATGTTGCTGTCATCACGGTCGTCGCCTCATCGTCATGGTCATCTGATGGTGCAGGATGTATTCCTACCGTCATGGTCATTGGCTTATCATCATTATCGTATTCCTATCGTCATGGTCGTCGGTTCATTATTATTGTCAGTCGTTACAGTGATTACTGCAATCTTGTTAAAGTTGATTGCCTTCATTACACAAGTTTGTAGTTATATTTGCGCCAGCAAATGAATCGCACGTGGAAGTGTTCCACGTGCGAGTTAAGTGCGTCGTGAAATGTTATATTTTTCCTTGAAGAGGACTGCGTATCTAGCTGGTTTGTCGATTACCAATGCTTCCCAGTATGATCGCTTCGACCCTTCTGGAGTCTGATTGTGAGGTATTGTTGAAAGGTTTTATTTTGGGCAGTTGGATCTCGAGTACAGGAAGCTGAAAATTATCGTCTAGATGTGCCTATTTCAAAGAGCCCTGCGTTAAGGGGGGAGGTATACCATTGGCCTGGAAAAATTTAGTGAAAATCATTCTTTTTATATCTGAGCTGTTATAAAAGCTAAATGAACAAAAACTTTTCATGCTTAATATACATACATTACACTTTATAAAACACTTTTCAGAATATTAAGATAACTAATAATTAACTGTAAAATAATATCAAATTTGCATGTATTTCTTTTTACAACCGTAAAGCATTTACATAACAAAATATACAAATAAATAAATATCTGCATGATTTTTACTGGACTGTTTTAAAGGCCTACATCAACAACAAAGTTTAGGACCTTTTATCTATTCCTTCTTGATCGTTACCTTCAATATTAAGGTAGTCTTTCAAGTTCACATTTTTTTTGTAATTTTGTATCGAAAGAAATTCAGAATTTTAATTGAGTATGATAACTGGATAACTCCATTGCCATTTTTATTAATAATTCAATTGGCAAAGGTAAAGGTAAAGGTATCCCCGTAACATGCCATGAAGGCACTTGGGGGGCATGGAGGTAGAGCCCCATGCTTTCCATGACCTCGGCAGTAGAATGAGGTGGTGTGGTCGGCACCACGCTCTGACAGCCTTTTACCCCCTGGAAAGATCCGGTACTCAATTTTATAGGAGGCTGAGTGAACCTCGGGGCCGTTCTGAAAGTTTGGCAACGAGAAAAAAATGCTGTCACCACCTGGGATCGAACCCCGGACCTTCCAGTCCGTAGCTAGCTGATAATTCAATTGGTATTTACTTTAACAGTAAAAAATGTTAAAAACATCGGAATTTTTCAATGACTATTAAGACATTTACTGAATGATGAAAGAAATTGATGCAAGTACTGTAGTTTTTCTCGATTATCACAAAACTACTGTTTTGATCTTTATCAACTTAAATTCTCAGGTCAATTACTCTTTTAAAAGCATCATACAATTTTTAAGTAAAGCTATTAAAGTAGATAGTGTTTTAAGTTCACATTTTTTCTAATTTTGTATCGAAAGAAATTCATAAATTTGATTGTGAGTGAGAATTGGATAACTCCATTGTCATTTTTTATTAACAATTCAATTGGTATTTACTTTAATGGTAAAAAATGTAAAAAAAAATCGAAATTTTTCAATGACTATTAAGACATTTACTGGTAATTTTTCTCAAAACTACTGTTTTGGTCTTTATCAATTTAAATTCTCAGATCAGTTACTCTTTTATTTATTTTTTTTTATTTATTTCAAATATACAGAATAAAGAAATATAATTACAAAAAAAAGCATCATACAATTTTTAAGTAAAGCTATTAAGGTAGATAATGTTTTAAGTTCACATTTTTTTTAATTTTGTATCGAAAAAGTTCAGAATTTTGATTGAGAGTGGGAACTGAATAACTCCATTGTCATTTTTATTAATAATTCAATTGGTATTTACTTTAATAGTAAAAAATGTAAAAAATATCGGAATTTTTCATTGACTATTAAGACATTTACTGAATGATGAAGTAAAATGATGAAAATACTGTCGTTTTTCTCGATTATCTCAAAACTACTGTTTTGGTCTTTACCAACTTAAATTCTCAGGCCAATTACTCTTTTAAAAGCATCATAGAAATTACTGTGATTTGAAAAACAATCATTCTTTAAATATATAAAAACTACTCAAAGGACTTCTTCAAGGCCCTGTTTATTAGATAAAAGCTGTCTGAACCTTCCCTTTTAGTGAAACGGTTTTTTTTTAAGTCGTGAAAAGAAAAGTGTTGCTTAATGAAGCTGTGACATCGTAAAGTTTGTTCTGGATTCGATCCCAGACCATCAAGGATTTATCTCAGGGATTACTACTTCCGTTATCAGGCGGGAGGCTGTAATGAGTCACGTGTGGTCGATGTCCGGTTGAAATTTGAGCGGATGCGAAGCAATCCCGGGGAGGGGCCGGTATATTGCGCCTCGACCACAGGTGGAGACGGCCGGCACCGCGCGGCGGACTGATGGCCCTGCTGACGTTTCAGCCATCACAAACTCCGCTCGTCAGCTGTTTTTTCCCTCCGCTGATAAGAGATGAGAAAAGGGACGAGGACGGAGAATTGCCCCGCTCGTATATAGAGCGCCCGCGCGACGCCACCGCGTCTGCTAATAATAATAAAGTCCGTGTGTCCCCGGTTAATCGAGCGAGTGGCTTGTGTGATAGACATTTGGAAGTGACGTGCGTCGAATCTAGAGAATGGTCCAGTTTTCTTCTCAAAGGGATGCTGGGTAAGAGATGCTACTGGCTCTTGTGCAGGTTTAATCAGAGAACGTTCTGGATGCGTTCATTCAACGAAGGATTGTCAATTGTGGGAGTCGAGTCAGCTCAGCAGAGCGTCTGCCTTCTCCGAGGGTTTCTGGTTGCCATGAATTCTATTGAATCCCAAAATCTCATTTTCAATCCTGAGAGAGGAGGACGCGGTTTCGAAGGGTTGTAAATAGTGTTAGCATATACAGTGTGTACAGAATGAGCAACGCTACGCTATACTTCTCACGGCTTAGTTTTTGTTGGCTGACTAGCCCATGAAACCAGGGTTTTGTTTCACAATGTTAACATAATAACAAATTAAATTTACAATCTATACTAATAATAACACAAACGATTAGGGAAAACGCGGAAATTCTAGTTGAAGCAAGTAAAGCGATAGGGTTGGAAGTAAATCCCGAAAAGACTAAGTATATGATTGTGTCTCGTGACCAGAATATTGTACGAAATGGAACTATAAAAATTGGAGATTTATCTTTCGAAGAGATGGAAAAATTCAAATATCTTGGAGCAACAGTAACAAATATAAATGACACTCGGGAGGAAATTAAACGCAGAATAAATATGGGAAATGCCTGTTATTATTCGGTTGAGAAGCTTTTGTCATCTAGTCTTCTGTCAAAAAATCTGAAAGTTAGAATTTATAAAACAGTTATAGGGTAAATTAGGGTCTGTTGGACAGTCGGGCATGTTGGACACTTTGTACTTTAACGTGTTACCTCGCCACTTGTGGGCACCACATTCTGCTATAAGTCAATGTCGGAAATAGCCACGAGTGGGGCTACTTCCGTCATTGACTTCTAGCAGAATGTGGTGCCCACAAGTGGCGAGGTAACACGTTAAAGTACAAAGTGTCCAACATGCCCGACTGTCCAACAGACCCTAATTTACCCTATTACCGGTTGTTCTGTATGGTTGTGAAACTTGGACTCTCACTTTGAGAGAGGAACAGAGATTAAGGGTGTTTGGGTATAAAGTTCTTAGGAAAATATTTGGGGCTAAGAGGGATGAAGTTACTGGAGAATGGTGAAAGTTACACAACGCAGAGCTGCACGCATTGTATTCTTCACCTGACATAATTAGGAATATAAAATCCAGACGTTTGAGATGGGCAGGGCATGTAGCACGTATGGGCGAATCCAGAAATGCATATAGAGTGTTAGTTGGGAGACCGGAGGGAAAAAGACCTTTGGGGAGGCCGAGACGTAGATGGGAAGATAATATTAAAATGGATTTGAGGGAGGTGGAATATGATGGTAGAGACTGGATTAATCTTCCTCAGGATAGGGACCAATGGCGGGCTTATGTGAGGGCGGCAATGAACCTCCGGGTTCCTTAAAAGCCAGTAAGTAAGTATACTAATAATAAACCTGTAGCCAAAATTTTTCTGGTAATTTTCGATTTTCCGAAAATAATTGGTGTTAACATGTATAATTAACCAGCCTGAAACCGAAAATCGCTTTTTTGAAATTTTTGTTTGTATGTCTGTCTGTATGTCTGGATGTTTGTTACCTTTTCACGCGATAATGGCTGAACCGAATTATATGAACATTAGAATATAAATTAAGTTCGTTGTAACTTAGATTTTAGGCTATATGGCATTCAAAATACTTTATTTAAAAGAGGGTTATAAGGGGGCCTGAATTAATTAAATCGAAATATCTCGCTTATTATTGATTTTCATGAAAAATATTACATAACAAAAGTTTCTTTAAAAATAATTTCCGATACGTTTTATTCTAGACAAAATTTTGATAGGACTGATATTTAATGAGATAAATGAGTTTTAAAATTACAATAACAACGCCATCTAAGGCGCTGTACTGAAATAAAAACAAATGACTTCATCTATAAGGGGCCTTGGACAACAACAATCGAAAGCTATTAAACATAGCCTACAGAGAATGTTTCTGTGTTTGTATGAAGTAATGTCGAAAGCTAATTAATTGTTTAATTATTATTTCACCATTGGAAATTATAGTTTCTCTAGATGGATATAATTCTACATTGTTATTACAGTAACTTCTGAAACATATAGCAAGTAATATAAAGTATGCACATTAAAACTAAATGATATGTCAATCTTCATTAAACTATGGTTGCGTGTAATAACAATTAAGAAACATGTTAAAGGAATTGTCATTGCACCAATGATCGCTCTCTGGACCAAAATGACCGCATTTTAATTATTTAAATACAATTTAAATTAAGTAACATATTAAACGATTTATCCTTCTATCAAACACGAATGTTCCCTGGATCAAACGTCCTATTTTAATTATTTATTTCTAACAGGTGCAGCGGAGCGCATGGGTACGGCTAGTTCAGAAATAAAAAATTATAGATCCGTTTAAATTCTGTTACATTAAGTAGTCTTATTAATTTCTAGGGTTTGACAAGCTTTACAAAGTCAGTTAAAGCACTCATTCCAGTTATTACGGATGTTACATTTTTACTATTTTCGAACTCTATACAGGGTGATTCACGAGAAAAGGTAAAAAATTTGGGATGTTAATTCTGAAGGCATTCTGAGTCAAAAAGTTCATATGAATATAGGTCCGTTTTCGAACGGTTACGGAGATATGGCTCTTTGATTTCACAAAACCTTCTGGGATTCCATTGTATTAACTCGCATTTAGAGACAGATAACGGACAAATTAAAAAAATTGGATCGGTGTCGGTTAGAGTTCCCGAGTAGCTCAGTGGTAGAGCGTTGGTACGTTAAACCAAAGGTCCCGTGTTCGATACCCGGCTCCGGAACAATTTTTCCCTCGAAATTATTCAAATCAACTTTACAGGGAGTTATACCTGAAAATCTTGATTTGCATAATACACGTCACTGTTCGTTAACAGAAAACCACAATTTAAGTCACACGGAGTTAGTGTGCACTCGAAGTTGGTTGCTTGACGGTTGTCAGCCCACTTTGAGGTCTGTGGATATAGAGGGAAAAATTGGATCGGTGTCGGTTAGAGTTCCCGAGTAGCTCAGTGGTAGAGCGTTGGTACGTTAAACCAAAGGTCCCGGGTTCGATACCCGGCTCCGGAACAATTTTTCCCTCGAAATTATTCAAATCAACTTTACAGGGAGTTATACCTGAAAATCTCGATTTGCATAATACACGTCACTGTTCGTTAACAGAAAACCACAATTTAAGTCACACGGAGTTAGTGTGCACTCGAAGTTGGTTGCTTGACGGTTGTCAGCCCACTTTGAGGTCTGTGGATATAGAGGGAAAAATTGGATCGGTGTCGGTTAGAGTTCCCGAGTAGCTCAGTGGTAGAGCGTTGGTACGTTAAACCAAAGGTCCCGTGTTCGATACCCGGCTCCGCAACAATTTTTCCCTCGAAATTATTCAAATTAACTTTACAGGGAGTTATACATGAAAATCTTGATTTGCATAATACACGTCACTGTTCGTTAACAGAAAACCACAATTTAAGTCACACGGAGTTAGTGTGCACTCGAAGTTGGTTGCTTGACGGTTGTCAGCCCACTTTGAGGTCTGTGGATATAGAGGGAAAAATTGGATCGGTGTCGGTTAGAGTTCCCGAGTAGCTCAGTGGTAGAGCGTTGGTACGTTAAACCAAAGGTCCCGGGTTCGATACCCGGCTCCGGAACAATTTTTCCCTCGAAATTATTCAAATCAACTTTACAGGGAGTTATACCTGAAAATCTCGATTTGCATAATACACGTCACTGTTCGTTAACAGAAAACCACAATTTAAGTCACACGGAGTTAGTGTGCACTCGAAGTTGGTTGCTTGACGGTTGTCAGCCCACTTTGAGGTCTGTGGATATAGAGGGAAAAATTGGATCGGTGTCGGTTAGAGTTCCCGAGTAGCTCAGTGGTAGAGCGTTGGTACGTTAAACCAAAGGTCCCGTGTTCGATACCCGGCTCCGCAACAATTTTTCCCTCGAAATTATTCAAATCAACTTTACAGGGAGTTATACCTGAAAATCTTGATTTGCATAATACACGTCACTGTTCGTTAACAGAAAACCACAATTTAAGTCACACGGAGTTAGTGTGCACTCGAAGTTGGTTGCTTGACGGTTGTCAGCCCACTTTGAGGTCTGTGGATATAGAGGGAAAAATTGGATCGGTGTCGGTTAGAGTTCCCGAGTAGCTCAGTGGTAGAGCGTTGGTACGTTAAATCAAAGGTCCCGGGTTCGATACCCGGCTCCGGAACAATTTTTCCCTCGAAATTATTCAAATCAACTTTACAGGGAGTTATACCTGAAAATCTCGATTTGCATAATACACGTCACTGTTCGTTAACAGAAAACCACAATTTAAGTCACACGGAGTTAGTGTGCACTCGAAGTTGGTTGCTTGACGGTTGTGAGCCCACTTTGAGGTCTGTGGTTATAGAGGGAAAAATTGGATCGGTGTCGGTTAGAGTTCCCGAGTAGCTCAGTGGTAGAGCGTTGGTACGTTAAACCAAAGGTCCCGGGTTCGATACCCGGCTCCGGAACAATTTTTCCCTCGAAATTATTCAAATTTAAAGTTTATGTTCACGTATGCATACGTAGCCTACCTAATATTCTAGATGTCGGGATCGATGTTTTCGCACATTTTCAAAGGTACCTCCTTCTGCTTCAATGCACTGTTGCGCTCGGGCGTGAATCGCGCTCATCGCTGTGGAGAGTTGCACGTGGTTGTTCTTTATGCGGCGTGCAGCATCCAAAATACGATCGATTAGCGCCTCTCTCGTTTCCACCTTCCTTTGGTATACGAAGTCTTTCATAGACAGTAAGTACTCTTCGATATAGTACTCTTCTGTTCGGAAAGCGTCGTTCATATTCAGCGACGGCACGAAAGGAACTTCCATCGCACAAATCATAAACATACACAATATCGGCGTATTCTGTAGTCGAAAATGTATAAGGCATCTTGAAAAACTCAACTTAACACTTCCGATAACTGTACCTGTATAACTACTGTACTGTAGGTAGCTGACTGAACTGAGAAACGATAGTGTATTTGTGTTATGTGCGGGTTACATCAGATAAGGGCAGGCGATTGGACATTTGTAATGCCCCATCACCCGGTGTGTGAGGTGAATGAACTTATCCACATCGCTCACAATGCAGATTTCAATGTTACGTCATTCATTGCGATCCGTGACCTTGTCTCAAATTTAACGTCAGCACCATATGGTAACGTCTGATTCACATTGGGGCGAGACGTTTTGCCAAAAAAATGCATCTAGCTCCGCCATTGTTCGAAAACGGATCTATGTTCATATGAACTTTTTCACTCAAAATGGCCTAAGATTTCGTATACTAAATTTTTTAACTTTCCTTGTGAATCACCCTGTATATTGAAAATGAAATGAATTTTGTCAACTTTTATTATTAGAAACAATTTAGAAGATCATTATCATTTTACAGAAAGAAAGTTGTTGAATACAATTTATTATTATTGCAGAAAATAAAGAAAAGATTCGCCACGAATGTAACAACATTTGTAAAGTCACTTCATACCTTAATATCAAAAAGTATAAAACTCAAATCTCTGCCTCAAGCAAAAAGAGATTCATTCTCATAGTGCCCATGTGAAAGCTTAAAAAATCTCATGGCAACCAATTAGTTCACAAAAACATAATCGGTAAATATTTCATAGCTGTTTCTTCCATGTGACGGATGTTACACACATTTTGTCACCTATGTTACAGCTGAGTTAATGTCCTTTATTTTTCGAGTTTCAAAATAACTGTGATATTTCTAAGTCTGGTAATCTGTTATGTTGTAGGGCACAGGAATGCATTGCCATAAATGGACGTCACATTGAGCACCTTCTATGAACAAGTGTTCAGATCTCAGAAAGTATGTGTTGTAAGAACCATGGTTATTAGACATTTATTTATTTATTTTTTATTTATTATTTTGCTAATAATTGTAACATAAAATATAATATATACAGAAAACTTTAGCTCGCCCTTGAAAGAGTAGAACTCGTGCTCAGGGGCGGATTCCTGAAAACATTATTTTCTTATTTTGATGGATACTAACACCTCCTAAAATATTGGATACTTTTTAACACTCTGTATATTAGTAGGTAAATGTAAACAATAACTATATTCTAACATACACCTACATAGTAACATGGCAGTGAAAGAAAGGATGGCAAGCCAGACATCTCGAACTCGAAATCTGATTGTGAGAGTGTGTTTAAGCTCTGATCTACCGGAGCTCTTTGTTAGAAGTGAGGAGGTACGTGCATTAAGTAAAGAGTCGACAGTTCGTAGCTCTAGCTGCCAAAAACTGAGTACTCCTCGAATGTTATATATAGGGACCGGATTTTTATGTAATTACATATTATATTCCTTTCAACCTAACCGTATATAAATAACAAATCTTTGCGAATCTTGTAATTACCATTAATATATTAAAATTTGATACTACATATTTCTACATATTTACCCCACATTACATATTATGGCTTGGTATTACATAAATCTACATATTTTGGGGTTTTATTCATTTTTACTTCTTTAAAAGGAAAAAGAAAACTTCTGCTGGGGAACTTTAGAATTTGAAATCCACAGATTTATAAAGCCTTTTTACCTACCCGAGAAAGAATATATTTTGGGACGAAACATAACATCTTAGTTCCAGGAAGTAAAAGAGGCACTCACCCCTTACCGCCCACTGTAAATATGAGTGAACAAAAGGCAACGTTTCTCATACAACTACTTTGTATTGTAAAAATCAAAAAGGGAATAATGTCATATGCATAAGCGGACGACATAGTAGTAGGGTCTAAAGACCTTACAAAGTTACAAGAAACAATAAACACGTTCACAGCACAATCTGTTGCTATCAATACCACGTCATCAGACATCTCTGTACCCAAGTTCTTTCTCAATAGCCATGGCCCGCTCATAGAATTCGCTGCCGCTCGGAATCAAGGGTAGTCTTAGTCCTCAGTTGTTTAAAATTAGGTTGTTTAGATATATTTTAAATACAAAGAATTAGTTTTTTAGGTATAATTTTTATTATTATTATTATTATTATTATTATTATTATTATTATTATTATTATTATTATTATTATTATTATTTTAGACAGTCATTACTTTATTTTTCCATTAACACTTATATCTAGGTAATTGTCATTGTCTCAATATAACACGTGCTGTGCTGATCATACTAATTCTACTATTCCTTTAGTTGTGAGATTATATTCATATGTATTAATTCTTTTTTTTTTAAGTTAATACTTGTATACTAGAATGTATTTTCTTGTTTCTGAATATGTATTCAATCTAGTTTTTATTATTATTATTATTATTATTATTATTATTATTATTATTATTATTATTATTATTATTTTAGACAGTCATTACTTTATTTTTCCATTAACACTTATATCTAGGTAATTGTCATTGTCTCAATATAACACTTGCTGTGCTGATCATACTAATTCTACTATTCCTTTAGTTGTGAGATTATATTCATATGTATTAATTCTTTATACTAGATGTATTTTCCTGTTTGTGATTATGTATTCAGTCTCTTTTTTAATTATATATATTTTATTGTTATTTTAAAGTTAATACTGATTGTGTATATGTATTCAATCTCTCTTTTTTACTTAATTATGTTTATTATTATTTTTAAGTTAATATTTGTATACCGGTATGTATTTTTTGTATGTCCTGGTGGAGTGAAAGAGAAGGCCTGATGGCCTTAACTCTGCCAGGGAAAATAAAACTATTATTATTATTATTATTATTATTATTATTATTATTATTATTATTATTATTATTATTATCAATAATAAACATCATGGTAAAAAGGTGCAATAGAAAAAAATTTGATATGAATATGGACAAGACAGAAATAATGATACTCAGAAACGGCGGAAGAGTGCCAGAAACAATAGAAATCGTCATGAAGATCAGAAAATTGAAAATTGTACCAGACTACAATTATCAAGGCTTAACAATACAAACCAGCGCAGATATTGATATTAAATATTTTCATGATTTTACATATTTTGGTACATATTCAGCTTATTTTTCTTACATAAATATGTACATATTTCACACCTTGATGTTACATAAAAATCCGGTCCCTAGTTATATAATTTAGTTTTGTTACATTTCGGTTTATATAATTGACTTCCCTCCCAAACGGAGTGACGTCGTTAGTTCAAAGCATTCTTCAACTTACGACACGTCGTCTGCTGTCGGATGCATCCCGTGACCATTTGCCTCAAAACTACGTCTCCTCTCTGCGATGAAAACTACATCCACATTATTTCTGCTACGTAAGTTTTCTGGGCAGTTTTACATAGAATTGGATGGCCCCTGGAAGAACGTTTTCCCCACCTCAGCCAGGAAGCTCAGAATATCCTTCTATCCATCCATGTGAGGCTGGATTTTCAACAATGGCAGTCATCAAGGCAAAGTATCGCTCTATGACGAGCTGTGAGAGACCTTTCGAAAACTCCAGCCTCGTCGTGGAAGATTCCATTAAGACAGACAGTTACATCCATTTCTCTAATCCACATTCGAAGCGTTATTGTTATCCTTCGGATATGCATGCAAACCCAAGTTGTGAAATAGCTGTGGAAATTGACTCATAAAGTGGTTAAATATGCGCTTTAGATATGCAATTAGAACTAATACAGTTATAATATGATTCCAACATGTATTGCACTTACTTTAATTTCAGCTGTTGTAATAATTACAATAATTCAGTGTTTTATGTAGTGAAAATGTCATTTTTATACCGCAATATGTTACGAAGTTTGAGTATAATATAAATGATAGTCTTGTCCATACATCTCATATTTTTGCAATAGAACAAACTCAAGGACCTTCAACGTTTTTCCCGCTTATATAATATTTTCTTCCCCTTCTTTCTCTAGATTCTTGGTGTCTTTCACTCCAACAACATAGTTTTGAATGTTCTGCACAATACTGTAAAAGAATCTCATTTTTGCAAAAATTGTACATTCATCATTTTCCACCATCAAGTCTTCCTTTGTATTCGACCTACAAACTGGAAAAGTATGTAACATAGTTGTAAGATGAAATTCCTAATGTCATTTATAGGGACAGCGCCATCACTTTCGTTATTGCATCAACCGATAGGAGGCAGATTCCAAATTAAATGTGTATAAAAGCAAATGATGACGTCATACGCTGATAGTTGATAACCCGGACCCGGATTTTACCCACCATAAAGTGTTTGAAAAAGTTTTATAAAATGACCTTAAAATATAAAGAAAACGACGTAATAATTACAAAAAAATTACCTAAAAGTGTAAAAATATTTTATTGAAAATGCTGTACAAAATTATTTATTTATTTGTTTGTTTGTCTGTTTGTTTGTTTAATTAATTAATTATTTATTTATTTATTTATTTATTTATTTATTATCGGACTCTAGAAATATGCACAAAAATAATTAATTGTTTACTAATTTAAAAAATAATTTGAAAATATGTTCGCACTATTCTGTTGTTTGAAGCTTCTGGAAAGAAAGAAAATGGCTTTGAAAGCAGGACTTTAAAGTGGTATTGTAATAGCCTAGTAATTTTTGTAAAAATGTATTAAAATAAATATGTACGTACCTTATTCATCATTGCAGTAGATCACTATTGTCGTTTATACCTAACAGTCAGCTACTTATACCATATTCAGTAGTAGATAATACACAATTTCTGTATTATATCCAGTTTATGACCGAAATATTGACCCTAAACGTGAAAAAAAATCTGAAATTGGCCTAAAAATTTAGGGAAAAAAATTTAACTTCCGAAAGTACAGAGAAATTACCACAATGATTTAAATATTGTAGATTTTTAGAATTTGGAAGCCATATACTGGATTTATAAATAAACGAGCGATGTTTCCGAGACATAGAAAAAATGTTGACATGTCATCAAAGTCCGAACTCCCAAGCTCATAACGGCCGTGCAAGTGCAAGCCAGACGAGTCCACTTATACAAGGGAGGTTGGGTACTTAAAATTTAAACAAATGGAAGAATAATTTATTATAATATAGGCCTAATATGTGAAGGTTGAAATTGATAACTTTTGCAAACAGTCAGTATAGCTTTGTTATGGAAGGGGGGGGGGAACTCAGGCAGAGTAGACGTACGCTTATCGCGAGCGAAAAATACGAGATGATAATGAAAATAAGAATGGCGAAGAGGTAAAACCAAAACGTGTCAAAATGAGTGAAAATGAACGCGTAAGAAAGTGTTTACAACGCAAATAGGAACGACAAACAATTTTACAAGATATAGTAGCTAGCGTTGTTAACCGTCCCGTATTTCTTCTCTTCGTGCATCTTTCTCCCATTTTATTATATAATGTAATAATCTTGTTATATAATACCTTAACCTGATCTCAAATCACATGCTATCTTCCTTCTTAGGAAATTTTATGACTTTAGAACTTAAGATCTTATGATTCGTGTAGACCACAAAAACGAAGAGAAAAGCCATAGTGGAGAATAAAGTTGTTA
This sequence comes from Periplaneta americana, assembly GCF_040183065.1. NCBI lineage: Eukaryota > Metazoa > Arthropoda > Insecta > Blattodea > Blattidae > Periplaneta > Periplaneta americana. Next base: position 16,013,771 of record NC_091121.1, read on the forward strand.
TTTAGTAACTGAAGAGCCGAATAATTTGTCAGTTTTCTATGTGAAATTCTCTTGACTATTTAGTTTTCCTTATTTTATTAAAATAGTTGGGAACCCTACTAGTAACCATAATAGTACATTATGCACCGAGTCTATAATGATAGTAATTAAGACGCGAATATGTTTGTTTATGAAACGAGCGCAAGCGAGTTTCATAATTTTCATACGAGCGTCTTAATTACCATTATAGGCAAGTTTCATACGAATTTTTATGCTCGACCATATTTCTAACTTGAAATTATTCAGAAGTATTCATTTTATTCGTATCTGACTCGAGCGGAAGTGACCTTGTGCATAGCTCGTAAATTGTGAAATGTGCGCAGACGCGAAAATATTGATTTTTCCGAGGAACAATAATGTCATTGACCTTGAAATAATCTAGAGAATAACATGAACTAATTTTGATATAACCTGGAAATTGATTTAGAATTGAAAAACGAGATGACAAATTGAATTTATTTGAATATTATTTACAATTAACGCTAATTATTATAGTAACAGAACATAGCCTTCTGCGACAGTATTGGATTTACAGCCTCCGTGACGTTTCCCTCGTCTTTCGATTGCATATACAAGAATAATCGAAAACCTGAAATTTAATGAATAGGTGTACTTTAATGACATGCATTAAAGGACTGCTACCAGGTGTATAATTACTACATTTCGGCATGGTCGAGCATAAAATATAATAATGCATCTAATATGAAATTGTAAATGGGCAAACTGTAAAATCTGTGATTAAAGTTAAAGAAAGACAATGTTGTAAAGAACTTTTCAGTTATTTTAATGAACACTTTATCAACAATAAAGGCATCTTGCCTAGGACTCGCGTTACGGAATGCGCGCTGGTTCGAGTCCTCATGGAGGAATAAATTTTCTCATGAAATTTTGGCCAGTTTATGGGACCGGTGCCCATCCATCATCGTGATATACTTGGGGAGCTATGCTAGATAGCGAAATCCGGTTGCGAATACCAGCTGTAACGGCTGGGGGGATCATCGTGCTAACCACATGATACCTCCATTCTGGTTGGATGATCGTCCACCTCTGCTTCGGCATGTGGGTGTGAGGCCAGCAGCCGGCTGGTCCCTCTAGGCCCTTCATGGGGTGTAGCGCCACGGATTATTATTATTATCAACAATAAGATTGGTTGCATTTGTAATGTGTGTAACAGACTATTGAACGAACAATACTTAAACTATGATCTTAATTACATACCAAGAATAAAAATGTTTCACACAATCTAAGGCATTTCAAATTCCCCTGTCACTTATTTACTCTTCATTTTGTCATACAATTTTCTGCTAAATCTATTAACTTGAATAATTCTGTAGTGTATGCTCAGTTTTAATAGGACGGGAGTGTACATTACACGCCGATCTTAGGACATAAAGAGTCCTTATGGCTCGGCGCAAAAAGAGGCATCATCAGTTTCATCACTAGCATGTAATCTTACAATTAAGCTCTTACAGGATTATAATCTGCTGACTCTGGTACCACAGCATGTTACAAGTTTCATGTCTTTTTATCCCGTTCATTCAATTGAACTATAATTACAGTATTTATGCACACATGCTATGGGTATAATTATTAATCCTCATGGAAGTTGATTGTGTGTTGGGAGGACTTGTGTACACAGAGTATCAGATTATCATGGAATATAGCGCAATATATTTTTACTCCTTGTTTCTGCTATCTTTATCGGACATAAATGTAAACAGTATGAAATAAAATCCTCACCAATACTATAGTATTGCAAGGACTGTGAACACTGACCATTAACATCGACAATAAACTGTCATGCTTTCTAGAAATAAACACATGTAAGTCTCAGCAATAGCCAAGGCCCCCTACAGGCTCTTATACGTCTATAAAACTCAGATTCCATGGAGCTTTGCACGTACTGAAGGCTGTGGTTCAGATAGCGTAGGCAATTGTTCCCAGATCCGGTCAAGTAAACAGCAACAGATAATTTAACAGCTTTTATTTAAGATACTTCTTTTGGTGTTGTTATTAGCCGAATTGTTCATTTGTTTGTGTTACAACATGTGTTTTATTTCATGGTGGGTGAGTTTTTAAAAATCGTGCTCGTAGGCGAGAGTGATTAAACAATTTACCACGCTGACGATGACAAGGTCAGAAATGCCGTCGTCCAGCAGAAAATTACACAACGTTGGATTTTACAAATTAAGCGGCCGCATGTTGGGGAGAGGCAACTTCGCTCGCGTGGAGGAGGCCACTCACACGATCCTCTACACTAAGGTACCTCACTTCTGTACGTGCCCTCGCTTCAAAGGATGCGGGAGCATACTGTATTTTAATGAGGCACTTTGGGGTATTAGTAACCAAGCCTTAACAAAACTCCATCACCTTACTTGCATCCGATAATATCCGTGTGTAGTTATATAGTGTCTGGGTACAAATTATCAAAAGACTTTCCCCTCCTCCCATCTTCTCGTTTTAATGACGTTACGGTTCCTAAATTTAGAAGTATTAAAAGAAGCAAGAGATCGCCTTTGTGATTCACACAGCCTCTCTGTCTCTGTGAAGGAGTTTCATTATAAGACATGTTTGAGCATGTAGGATAAGTTATCTCATCTGCTGTAACAAGGCCTCGTCTCTCCAATAGGGCCCGGCTCTTTCGTTACGGTTTCTCTTTTTTATGAAAGATTGTTCTGTTTCAAAGGCAACAGCTTTTTATACATTTTTTACCGAGATGAAAAAAGGCAGTTGGAATAGGATACTTCTCAGAATTTAATAAGGCCTTGATAATACTAACAATCCCATTTGTTGCCCGTTCTCTGAACGACACCCCAGCACTTGCCGATGCTAGAAGCATCCATTTCAGCTGATGCAGCTTAATCATGCCCCTCGTTTCTAACAGCTGTTGCAGTGCTATGTAGTGATGATGGTGATGAAAATGTTCCTCTTATTAATCAATTTTTTAGCTTATTGATTTTGCTAAGTTGAGCATTTTGCTGATATAAAGTAATTAGAAATTTTCCTGAATTTTTTTTCCTTATTAAGCAATTTTTTGGCTTCTTGATTTTGCTAAGTTTTATAATTGTATTGATACAATTACCACTCATCTCTGATCCTGAAGTTTTATATAATATTCTTATTGAATTTGGTATTCCGAAGAAACTAGTTCGATTAATTAAAATGTGTCTCAGTGACATGTACAGCAGAGTTCGTATAGGTCAGTTTCTGTCAGATGCGTTTCCAATTCACTGTGGGCTAAAGCAAGGAGATGCACTATCACCTTTAATTTTTAACTTTGCTCTAGCGTATGCCATTAGGAAAGTTCTGGATAACAGAGAGGGTTTGGAATTGAACGGGTTACATCAGCTGCTTGTCTATGCGGATGAAGTGAATATGTTAGGAAAAAATCCACAAAGGATTAAGGAAAACACGGGAATTTTACTGGAAACAAGTAAAGAGATAGGTTTGGAAGTAAATCCCGAAAAGAAAAAGTATATGATTATGTCTCGTGACGAGATTATTGTACGAAATGGAAATATAAAAATTGGAAATTTATCTTTTGAAGAGGTGGAGAAGTTCAAATATCTTGGAGCAACAGTAACAAATATAAATGATAGTCGGGAGGAAATTAAATACAGAATAAATATGGGAAATGCCTGTTATTATTCGGTTGAGAAGCTTTTATAATCCAGTCTGCTGTCAAAAAATCTGAAAGTTAGAAATTATAAAACAGTTATATTATCGGTTGTTCTGTATGGTTGTGAAACTTGGACTGTCACTTTGAGAGAGGAACATAGGTTAAGGGTGTTTGAGAATAAGGTTCTAAGGAAAATATTTGGGGCTAAGAGGGATGAAGTTACAGGAGAATGGAGAAAGTTACACAACACAGAACTGCACGCATTGTATTCTTCACCTGACATAATTAGGAACATAAAATCCAGACGTTTGAGATGAGCAGGGCATGTAGCAGGTATGGGCGAATCCAGAAATACATATAGAGTGTTAGTTGGGAGGCCGAGGGAAAAAGACCTTTAGGGAGGCCGAGACGTAGATGGGAAGATAATATTAATATAGATTTGAAGGAGGTGGGATATGATGATAGAGAATGGATTAATCTTGCTCAGAATAGGGACCAATGGCGGGCTTATGTGAGGGCGGCAATGAACCTCCGGGTTTCTTAAAAGCCAGTAAGTAAGTAGTGTTGTAACAAAATTCCAGAACAGATTAAAATTCAAGTTTCTATCTCACTAACTTAAAGTATTAGAAGAGAATTGTTAAACAGATTTATACTAATCCTAAGACTTCACCCCAACTAATTTTGAACTATTGCAGATGGTAGGGACTAAATAAAATGAGGGGAAGATGGAGAGTGTTGGCGGAATGAAATAGGGGAACGAAAGTACCCCGAGAAACCCCCTCTGCTTTGTTAACCATAAATTCCATCACGACCTTGCCGGAGTTCAAACCCAGTTCGCCGGGACTGAAAATCAGCGAGCTATAGCAGATAACCCTGGTAAGAATGTGTTAATTGTTATTAGACGAGAAGCTTTTTGTTAAATTTGTGAACTCAGAACTGACTTCTCCAAATTGTAACATTTCTGTGTCATCGTAAGCAGCTCCGTTTGTGTTCAAGCAAAGCAAATAACTTTGGATCGTAGATAAATTGAATTCACAGCTGCGATATCCGCATTTCCTCATTTTCCGTCAGTTGTTCACTGAACAAAAACTCAACTCGTAAATTTAGATTAATAGCGGCATAAAACATTGAATTGCTGTTCTTTACATTCAGAGTGTTCACGTGAGATACTGAGGTACAGCCAGTCTATAGTGTGATCTTTATAGCGGAGAAGAGCATGCTGGAGCCGTTCCAATTTATGCTGTGCTTCTTGGAACGATGGAAATGCTTAGTAATTCCCTAATCACAGAAGTATGGATGCTTTTAAAACCCATAGGACTCTGAAATCTATATTACTAATAAAACTTAACCTCAATTTTTCTTGTAATTTTCTGGATTTGCAAAAATAATTGCTGTAAACATGTACAATTAACTGTACTGAGGCCGAAAATCGCATTTATTATTATTTTTTTTTTGTATTTCTGTCCGTCTGTTTATTACCTATTAGCTGAAAGCACCCGGCGTTGCACGGGTTTTCCTTTCTGCTTCTATTTTTAATTAAACTGGTTATTACATTTTCCGAAATCTCGGAAACCTAACTCTAGACAACCAAAACGAATTTTCTTTACTAAGCTAAGATGAATCTTCACTTAACGTCACTTACATGAATTGATGAACTCCTTAGCGAAATGCCTGCCAGCGTTAACTCAATTTAAAACAGTTGTAAATCAGGCACCGAAAAGAAAACATGTCATCATGTGCCTGACGTTCAACAATTTTTTTAAATTTATGTATTTATTTGTTTTTATTTATTTATTTATTCTGGTGTAGTTAAGGCCATTAGGCCTTCTCTTCCACACCGCCAGAAATACAAATAAAATAATAGAAAAATCAAACTATGGACGAAAATATGATTACTTTTCCTCTTTCTGATCAGTTTCAGCTTCGAATCAATATGTACATATATAATTTAATTTATATTGGAAGATTTTTTTACCCCTTGACTGCTGTACACCCATTTATATCATACCAATTTTTTTTTAAATATGACTTGGAAAACTATAATTATCTCATAAATTCAGAACATAGTATATTAATTATTATTTTATACACAGAATAAAGATACAACATAAACTTGCTATAATTCATTTTTTAACATAAAAACTAATATTCTGGGAGACATATAGGCTTAACGGTATTTTAGAAATTAAGAGATTGTTATTTCCACAACGCATAACATACTACATTTGCAACGTGATTATACAGATTCGCACTATACTGGCCGAACCGATTTCAAAGAAAATTGGTATATAAATTACGTTGGATCCCACTTAAAATTTAGACTACTAGTGGCTTGTGCAGCAAATGCTGCAAACTAAGTTATAAGAGGTTCAAATAAAAATTGTTCCGATTTATTTTCGATGAAGAATACCAGACATTTAGAAAGTTATTTGCTTCCATAATAGTGAAACATACTCCCTCTGAATGGTTTTTTTATGCCAATACTTTTTCTTGAATCTATCCATCTTCAGTTCTTGAGTTTCAATGCGAAAACGCAAGTAACAATGTCAGGACGATCAGCGAGTTTTTCATGTGGAAATAATGCAGTAGCTATTTCAGGTCATTGCCCATTGTAGGTGAGAGTTAAGAAAATGTTAGGTTTGTTATGCTTTGAACAAAAGACTTAGCATCTTGGTATAGCTGCTGCATGTTTCGTGAAAATCCCTGAAATGTAGAAAGCAGAATCACTTTTTCCCCAATAAGAGATCTTGCTGAGTTGATCAAGAGGCTACAAAATCTTGTAGGCCTCTTATTTTATCAGTAATGTATTATTCCCTATATTTTCAGTAGTATGAGGAACCTATTACTGAGATGCGTGAAATGAGACGAATGATATATCAGAGTTGTAGAATCTTATATGCGCCCTAAATAAAATAGTTCGTCGTAAATAGTTAGCAATTTCAGTGTTTCATTCGTTGCTGGTTGCAGGAAATAAACTTACTCATGACGGTAGCAAGAAGTGAAATGGTCTGCTATTTTCCCTACAACAAAATATGCTTGGCAGCGATCACAAATCTAATCCATTAAACCAAAGAAATATTAATTTAATTTTGATGTAGCCTCGTTTAAAGACGCAGCTAAAATAGGAAGTATGTTTTGTGGTTCTTAATATCCAATACACAGCTGTACTCAGAAAACTACAAACCAGAGAATCAGACCTGTAAATTGTTTTTTATACGTTATCAAAAACATTACACAAATGAAGATCGACATACTGGCATTATGATCTGAAAGAAACTGAACCATCTGAACTTTATATGTGTCAGCAATCCTGCAGGTCACGGCCTTCGTGTAATAGCTTATTGTTTATTGTAATGTGTGTTTTGTTTTATTTAAGAGAGCAATGTATTATGATAGAAAGAATTTCAGTTTTATCCTTAAAATGTGGAGAAATTACATCCGAACAAATGTAACAGTTTGAAATTACTTCTCAAAAGGAAAAGCAACATTTGTTCAGATCATATTTATGTACATTTAAAAAACAAAACTCAAATTCTTTCAGTCACTTATTATCATAATGCACTGCTCTCTTAAATTGACTGAGCATATTGGAAATTAATTCAGTAGCTTTCCCAAAAGGCGCTATGAAATGTTTCGTATAAAGTAATTTTTTCCTCGAAAAGGAAGCAAAAACGAGCAAAATTGTAATAAACTTTTTTGTTTGAAATATCTCAAAGAATAACCGCTTGAAAATAATGACATTAGTTACGATTCAACATATATAATGAGTTGTACACGCCGACTACAATCTTACCATTGCACAGCTTCGTGAACTGTATTTCATTATGGGGAGATGTAAGTCCAAACTGATTAAAAATCACATTTTCTAAAAACTAGTCTAAAAATACTACATAATGTTGGGAATCTCTCCACAAAATTTTACGGCCCAAATGTTAGTCTAAATAATTTTTAAAATTTAAAGAGCCAAGGTTTTGTTAAGTGCCGCGTCCATTTTCTATGTGCTAGTAAGGCCTACTTAGCTCCTTTAATGTTTTTTAAATGATTTTTCTTCAGGATTTAGAATAACTAATTTGTCTTTCGTGTGCTATAACCAGTGCCTGTTGTTGCTCTTGTTCTTTTGGGTCACAAGAGGTAGAAAAAATAATTAATCATGTGACATGTATGTTCAAACTTTAGCAGTTGTTATCCGCAGTACCCAATTTTCAATAAATAAGGAACATTTTCTCAGAAACTATTTGAGATAACGTGACGAAATTTTGCACATTTCTTTAATATTGCATAATGCAAATTTCCCTTCAGAAACTTTGTTTTTAGGTGAATATTAAAAAAAAAGAAACGTTAATTTGGCAAAACAAGTATAATATATTTTTTTAAATACTATACATTTTTTTAAATTTAATTTGAAAAACTAATTGATGTTTTAAAATTCTGTCTGCAGGGATTTCTTACATATAATATAGAGTAAATGTGTACAAAATTTCAGAACCATAGGCTATCTTTAATAGATCATGAGAAAATGTTCCTTATATTTTGTGATATCAGGTTAGGTTAGGTGGGTTCGTAATAAGGCTTCCTGACGTGGTAAGGTGTTGTGATTAAGTATCATAGTAGAGTCAATCATTGTAAATACCTGTACCAAATTTCAGATGGATAGCTAAAACATTGTGGGCTCAGTGATTAATTACATGCAACAGTGAATTTGAGCCTGCGTCTCCTTTTATCTCGTTCAAAATTCACGTCTCTTCGGCCATTATTTTCAGGAATATTTTCGCCTAACTTACATTGATCTTCAGACTTTTAGTAATTTTTCTTCAAAATATACTCCTAAATTATAAAATAACAACTTAAGGACGCATTCAAAAGCCATTACAAATCTGCAAATACAGTACGTAGTTAAACTGTGTTTGCATAAATAGTTGGAGTCGTAATTACAGCGTTATGGTGGACAATTTAAGAATATTTTAAGGAGTGAGATGTGACTTTTAGGTCCATAATCTTTTCTTTACTTACTGTTAGATGCTGTATGAAACAGAACATATGTTTTTGTTTACTATTAACTAACTTCTCCAGTAAGTGGAAACAATGATAAGTTTATCAACTTTTTTTTTTTCAAAATTCAGTTCACTGTGCAGTGATGAAGCGTTTCCCACATAACTAAAAAACATCCATCATTCTATGATGACATTTTTTTTGTGTATTTATGCCTGTCAAATATACAATATGATGCAAGAACACTACTCTACCTTTGATAGATTGTCTGATAAAAAATAAATTCATTTAAAAAAATGGTCAGATATGAGTACTTTCTTCTAACACAAAATAAAATAAAAAATATTTATTAAGGATGTAGTTGAAAGAGCATGATATTGTAAACATGAGTTTCAGCAATAAAATAAAAGAGAGAGAACAAGAAAAAGTTAAAATGTTTATGAGTTATGAGGGAAATGCTTCATCACTCTACAGTGAACTGTCACCATTTTGAATTTTGAAAAAAATATATAAATATTTATTTTTAATCGTAAACATATTTTTTTCATATAGCAGAAGGACAATATTCTACACATAGCAATTTTAATTGTTGTACAAGATACAGTAAAGGCCTCCCCAAACAGACGCGATACGGAATGCGTTACGATAGCGTTACGATTTCGCGATAACGCAATATCGCACTATCGCGAAGAGGTGCCCAAACTGGCGAGTCCACGATATACGATATTCTAACGTCCCCAGCCAATCGGATTATCGTAATGGGTGACCACATATACGGATTTTAGTTTTCCAGCACAGCGCAAAGACCAGTTACCTTCAGGAGGTGTATATCACTTGTGCTCACAGATTGCGATTTCGGATTACTTGTAAACGAACGTGGAATTTTTTATTGAGTTCGTAAAGGAAAATCCGTGGCATGGAAAAGAGAAGAAATGGAAGGAGATAGCTACAAAGTTAGATGTAAACAATAAGTGCAATTATTTATTTATAATTTGATGTCATACTGGCTTGTACACTGACGGGGTTCAAGCTAGAAAATAAATAACTGTCGCACAAATGGAAAAAAAAATTATTTGTGCAAATTGCAAAATGCTTGTACAATATTATAAATAATTGTGCATAAATATAAAATTAATAAAGTATGTGGAAACAAAAAGTTATGTAATTTGTTTGTCGGAGTTTTATTACTTTCAATATCTTACCACACTCTAGATATACTTATGTAAGTAAATCATTAGACGTAGGTATGTTTAGAATAAATTACTACTGAATTTACTTTACATTAAAGTTCGTTATTTTATGGGTACTCTAAACATTGAAATTCTTTACTAGTAGGCTCTTCAAGGTTAGCAGAGTGCTAAGGTTAGTTGTTGAACTAAGGTATAAAATTAATCTTTTTCTTCCCTTGTGGCATTTAACTCGTGAATCCACAACCTCCTGCAACAAAAAGAGCAAATTAAAAAAAAATAAAGTTTATAATCGGGTAGGCGTACTTGTTATTTACAGTATTTCACGTTCTTGGCAAAGAAAAGCTAAATCATCACTTTATACCTTTTTATATTTATTTTGATGTACCGAAGTACATATGATATTTCCATGCAGATATTCTGCTTCATCAGATGATGAGAGAGAGATGGAACGGAGAAAAATTCTCTCCGGCGCCGGGATTTGAACCCGGGTTTTCAGCTCTCCGTGCTGATGCTTTAACCACTAAGCCACGCCGGATACAATCCCGACACCGTTGAGAATCGTCTCAGATTGAGCTCCATCTCTTGGGTTTCCCTCTGGTGGCCGCCCTCTGCACTACGTCATAGATGTCTATGCACGCAGGACCGAAGTCCATACATGTGTAGAGGTGCACTCAGATGAGTGACTGGTTGGCCGGGGTCCGACGGTATGGGCGCCGTCTTTAAATCACAAAGTGATTTATTACGCATATCATATTTATTTTGATGTACCGAAGTACATATGATATTTCCATGCAGATATTCTGCTTCATCAGATGATGAGAGAGAGATGGAACGGAGAAAAATTCTCTCCGGCGCCGGGATTTGAACCCGGGTTTTCAGCTCTCCGTGCTGATGCTTTAACCACTAAGCCACGCCGGATACAATCCCGACACCGTTGAGAATCGTCTCAGATTGAGCTCCATCTCTTGGGTTTCCCTCTGGTGGCCGCCCTCTGCACTACGTCAATCTGAGACGATTCTCAACGGTGTCGGGATTGTATCCGGCGTGGCTTAGTGGTTAAAGCATCAGCACGGAGAGCTGAAAACCCGGGTTCAAATCCCGGCGCCGGAGAGAATTTTTCTCCGTTCCATCTCTCTCTCATCATCTTTTTATATTGTTTATCTTAACCATACATGACTACCATGGACTTACCTGCACCTGCTTTGCCTGCGACGATTCTCATCCAAGAAAGAGAAGTTCCTCTTCCTTTGAAGATGAATCCATAAATGACACACTTCAACCCAGCATCAAAATAAACGCGTGGCGTTCTCGCGATCTGCATCTCCGGGAGAATAGAACGCAAAATCGTCGCGTTCTACTTGCTGCGGTAATAACGCATATTGCGATAATCGCGTGTGTGTGAACACAATCATTGAACGCAATGAAAACATTTATCGCAAAATCGTAACGCTATCGTAACGCATTCCGTATCGCGTCTGTTTGGGGGAGCCTTAATGGAGGACAAAAATGTTGAATATGTCCAAACATTTTACTGCTGTAAGCTATACCTAACCCCTTAAGACGTAGAAATTTTCCTTCCTATCAGTTAATAATCAATAATTACAATCATTTACCACTTGCAAACTTTGTGATGCTGATGATGATGATGATGATGATGATGATGATGATGGTGGTGGTGGTGGTGGTGGTGGTGGTGGTGGTGGTGGTAGTGAATGATGATATTAGTAATTAGATCGTAGTGAGATAATTTGACTGCCAGCATTCTCTCTTGATAGACTGCTATGTCTCATTGCTGTTGTATACGTCTTTTGAAGAATTTGGATTTCTGCAATAGTTTTTCAGCGAATTTTAGGATAACTGCAGGTGTGAGATGTCATTTTTTTCCCGAGTCCTGTTTCTTTATTACTTGTCAACTTATCGTTTTGAAAAAAATAAAGTTCGCATCGTATGATTGTGTAGGAGGAGAAATGTGTACCGACTTCAGTTCCAGCAGTTTCCTGTTTGTCTCTGCGAACAAGGTGACCCGGACAGGACTAGACTGGACGAAGGTCAGTGCAAGTCTCGATCCAGGGATTAGTCGGGGACACGTGAATTCCTCGGGGTGTGGCACATCCGAGGAAGAGGTTCAATCTTTTACTGAAAATCGAGCCTACGAAACTTCGAACACGGCAGAACTGAGCATTTAGAAATTACGAAAAATTCAAATTGTGATTTTTTTTGTGGAATTTGCGTGTACGTGCAAGGGATAGTACTGAGTAATTCGTAACATATCTCCAAGAGCCAACCTTGCCTTCGGTCTTTCATTGCAAACCCATCATTCTTCAATTTTCCTCCTTTTCACCATCTTCTTAGTCTCCACATAGATTCATATAGATATCTTAATGTTGTCCATCATCTAATATCTTTTTCTGCCCGAACTTTTCTCCCGTTCACATTTCCTTCCAGTGCATTCTTCAGTAGGCAGTTTCTTCTTAGCCAGTGGCCCAACCAAGTCCTCGCCCCCCCCCCCCCGATCAGTTTCAGCATAATTCTTTCTTCACCCACTTTTTCCAACACAGCTTCATTTACTATTCTGTCTGTCCATTTCACACACTCCATTTTTCTCCTTATCCACATTTCAAATGCTTCTATTCACTTCGTCGTAATGTCCATGTTTCTGTCCCATACACTGCCACACTTCACTAGTCTTTTCTTTAGTTTTTTTTCATATGTCAGCAGAAGATTCTCCTTTTTCTATTTATAAGCGTCCTTCGCCATTGCTATCCTCTTGACTTCAGCTCATGTTACTATCGATAGTAGTCCACACGTGTGGAGTAATGGTTAGCGCGTCTGGCCGCGAAACCAGGTGGCCCGGGTTCGATTCCCGGTCGGTGCAAGTTACCTGGTTGAGGTTTTTTTCCGGGGTTTTTCCTCAACCCAATATGGGCAAATGCTGGGTAACTTTCAGTGTTGGACCCCGGACTCATTTCACTGGCATTATCACCTTCATCTCATTCAGCTGTTGATAAAGCGTCGTAAAATAACCTAACTACCGATAGTAGGCTATTCATTCATAGTGTTCTGCCCAAGGGCACATCTTTCACTGCAAACCCAGCATTCTCCAGTCATTCCTACTTTCTGCCTTTCTCTTTGTCTCCGCATGTGATCCATATACAGTATCTTAATGTTGTCTATCATCTGATATCCTCTTCTGCCACGAACTCTTCTCTCGTTCACAATTGCTTCCAGTGCATCTTGCAGTAGGCAGTTTCTTCTCAACCAGTGACCCAGCCAATTCCTTTTCGTCTTTCTGATCAGTTTTAGGATCATTCTTTCTTCATCCACTCTTTCCAACACAGCTTATCCCAGGTATTTGAAGCTGAAGCAGGAATTAGGAGAGGGAGAGACCGATTTATTAGCGAAGTGATATCTCCATATTTTTATTACATGTATTGGCGGGGATGTTCTGGCGACTTCGTTAGAATTAGCTTCCCACACAGGTGTTTCGTCACTTGTCAGCATCGGACAGATTTAGGGCCACCTTGTGCGTGATTGTATATAGACACTTGGCGATGCGTAAAAGCCGGAGTTAGACTGGACCCGTGGGAAAGCAATTGCAAGCTTGGGTTTTCCAAAGAACGGGGTTCTCCAAGATCTTCGAACTAATTAGATGTTGTGGGAAGTCCAAAGTCTAAATTTAGAGATGACATATTTCGCGCCCAATAAGGAGAGATCTTGGTTTAGCTTATGAGGTCACTTTGGACCAATAGAGAATAGATTTTAGGCCGGTTAAGTGACGTAGTTTTTAACCAATAGAATAGTTAGTTTTAGCGTAGGATAGGTTTTTATAAATAAGGGTGACGGGGCGCGGAGAAGGGACTACTATTTCGCTTCGTGTCGACCCGAACACAACATTTCATCGTGTCGGCGGCCCTACATACAGGGCACAATCACTACTCCTTTTCGTGTCGACGGCCCTACATACAGGGCAGAATAACTACTTCGTTTCGTGTCGACAGGATAACTACTTTTCTTCGTGTAGACGGCGCGACATCTTTTTTTTGTGTCGGCGGCCCAACTTAATAGTCTTTCTTCCGGCGAAGACTCGATAGTTAGAACTTTGTCATCGGCGAGACCACTCGTCAACGTTTAGGAGCTTCGATCATGGTGTACTGGGCAGAGTATTGAATTTATAGTATCGGATAGAGCTTATTCAGAGCTGCCATAGAGTCGATGCAGAAGTGCGACCAACGATTGAATTATAAGTCAGCCGGAAATACATACTCTAGAGTTTACCAAGTGAATACGACAATAAACTTATAGTTTTGGAGTTTACACTGCCTTTTATATAAGTAGCCGGCTTGGTATTATTCCCGACATCATCCTACACCACAACCGTACCTCGGCTACCCTGAGTGAATCTCACGCAACACCGAGACGCACCCACCCTCAAATGGTCTCCAACGTGGGGCCACAATAACACCCACCCTCAAAGCTGTCCACTTATTCCACTGCCTCATTTCGAATTCACACGATCACCTTCTTTATTTTCCTTTCGATAGTCATGGTCATAGTTGGAAGAGGAGAAGGAAACTAAGTAAATCGTGTACGAAGTCCAGTATTCTTTAAACCAGCGATCATCAGTATAGTGAACGATAGGGTTAGTGTCTCTTACATTACACTAACGTGCATCCGTGGCTGCTGGCGGGAAGACTGTCTCTCTATCCCTTCTGCACTATGGAGCATATTTCGTTGTACTCTTGCACTTTACCCATTTAAGCGAGTGCTAACGACCACTGCTTTAAACGTTGAATTAACTAGTATTGAGTGCATTAGGTGTAATTGAATACCACCGCGGAAAAAGGATGTAGGCTAACATCAAATTAATGAAATGTGACTTAGGTGGAAAAAGTGATTTTGAAGCATTCATTTAGGGCTATAGCAATAAATGATTGCACCCAATAGCTGAATATACTTGTACCTTTAATTAGTCAATTTGTTCTGCAGTAAATATAGGCCTAACGAAATATACCCCTGAAATTATTTTCCTTTCTCTTCAATTATACTAGACTTGTTGATTGCGCCCTTATTCCGGGGAAGTCTTCAATTGTGTTTGAGGAACGAATAGCAGATGCAGAGTTGTTACACATCGACTTCGAGAGTGAAGAATAGAGTTGATTGCTATGCCCGTGTTGACGATGACGGACCGTCTTGTTCTTCAGGTCCCATCCTGGAACTCAGCGCCGTGTCTAATCGCTCCGGAATTCGTGGGTTTTTATTGCGTGGCTTCCATTACACGCTGTCACCAGGAGATGACTCTGCCCCGCCGTGCCGTGTCCAAATTTATAGTCGCTGGGTGATAAATCTCGACGCGTGGGACATATTGGTTTTGTTGTACCAACTTCATGAAAGGCCTTAAAAAAGGAAAAAGCTCCTCCCCGCAGGAAACAAAGCGGACATCAATCAAATCTCCCATTCTATAAAGGGGAGGGTGCCCTGCCCGAGTCCGGACCGCGAACCCGGCCGAATTACCTGCTCCAGAGGTAGAGCTGTCCTGCAAGCTGTGATAGATGGATCCTGGACAGTGACATAACTTTTTTTTTTCGTGATTTCCGGAAACATTTACGATACTCTGTGTACCTCCAGAATAGTACATTATGCAACGAGCCTATAGTGGTAGTAATTAAGACGCGAGTATGTTCGTTTATGAAACGAGCGCAAGCGAGTTTCATAATTTTCATACGAGCGTCTTAATTACCATTATAGGCAAGTTTCATACGAGTTTTTATGCTCGACCATATTTCTAACTTGAAATTATTCATAAGCAGGGAACGGATTTATATGGACTAAAAATATATGAAATATGTAAATATATATGTAGTTATTTTTACCAAAATATGGAATTAAATATGGATTTTTACCAAAATATGGAATTAAATATGGACTTAAAATTATAAAAAAATGACTATGTACGTTAAATATTGGTACATTTTAATCAAACTAAACAAAAAATATAATGGACGTACCTTATCTTCCAATGTAGTTTCAACAAAACACAATTTTTATTGTCTGTTACCATAACAATAGGTTACAAACATTTCTTTCAAGTGCTGAAAAGTGAATCTTCTTCTATTGTCTCTGAGGATAGATTTATACTGACTAAAAGAGCGTTCGACGTCACAAGAAGTAACTGGTACATAATTCAATTTCACAATGTCTGCTGGGGATAAGTCCAAGTTAATCTTCACTGTTGATTCACCACTCATCACAGCAACAACCTTTTGTAGTTCTTCATATCCAGGGTTTTTTGAAAGTACAGTGTCCACCTTAGCTCTTACTGCATCTGCAACTTTACCTCTACCACGATTCAGTTGTTCCACAGTACTATTTATAATTTCAAAACTTTCAGATAGTGAAAGGTGCCTATTTTGGAGACTTTTGAGCGTTTTTATGATGCATGAAAATGTATGCTGAATGTGAGCTAAGTCATTCTTCACACTTATGTCACAGGTAACTGTTTTCGCAGTATCAATTGAGACTGCATCTTCAGAGTCCAATGCAAGGAGAACATTGTTAATAGAGTCTATATGTTCGGCATAATATTCAACTGCTTCTAGCCATGTACCCCATCTAGTTAAAATTGGCTTTGGTGGCAATGGAATTTCAGGGTACATTTCTTTCAACACGTTAACTCTACTGGGAGCTTTGAGAAATACTTTTTTCACTGATGAAATCAACAAATCTACTTTAGGGAAATTGTCTCTGACCACTTCTGCCACACGATGAAATGCATGCGCCACACAAGTAAAATGAGTCAATTTAGGATATACAACAGATAATGCTTGTCCAGCTTTGACCATATAAGGGGCAGCATCGCTAATAAAGAATAACACATTATCGTACATAATACCCTTTGGCCACAGGATACCCATAG
Source organism: Periplaneta americana (assembly GCF_040183065.1). Classification (NCBI taxonomy): domain Eukaryota; kingdom Metazoa; phylum Arthropoda; class Insecta; order Blattodea; family Blattidae; genus Periplaneta; species Periplaneta americana. The sequence continues at coordinate 16,030,521 of NC_091121.1, forward strand.
CTTCGTTGAACAGTTTAACTATAGTTTTGTTATTGCACTTTTCTAGAACATCACAATGTAAAAGAATTCGTTCAGAATATTGTTCACTTAACAAACCGATAACTACATTACCAACAAGTCTACCTTCTTTGTCGGGAGTCTCATCAATGGAAACCCAAATTGAACTATCTTTAATTTCATCTCTTATCTTCTGTATTGTCTCATCGTAGATGGATGGAGCATACGTCTTCCTAAGTGTTGACTCATCCGGGATTGTATGTTGAGTATATTTTTCAAGGAATTCCCTGAAGACCTTATTCTTTAGTTTGTAGAGAGGAATATCAGCAGAGATGAGAGAACGGCACAGGTCGATGTTAAACTCAGATCTTACATTCGATGTTGTTGGTTGTGTTAAAAACAATTGTCTCTGCTTGGAATTTAGTTGTTTGTTGGCCTGATGTTTACTAGTTGTAATGTGTTGTTGCACCAGGAACTTTTGTGTAGATGATACTGCACACTGACACAAATTACAAAATAATATTTTATTGTCAGTTGATAAACCATCTTCTTTAAATTCTGAAATGTAACTTGTTAGTTTTGATTTTAAATTGACTGAATGACGTACTTTTGGCATATTTACCGTCTTTATAGTATGATTTACAAAACTGAACCTATGTGTACTCTGACTGGCATTTAACTGTTGAGCTGCACAACTGAAGTCTGTTAAAAATTTTAAATTAAATTAATACAGTTTTGTAACTTACTTTCCCATTGTTGATAGGACTGCTAATTTTCAAATAACTCTGATGTTAAAGGGATTACTGAACATGTGTTTAAATCTCTATTGTTGAAATGTATTTTTAAAAGTTAATGGAATTTTGTTTTGTTTTATTGTTAAACCTAATATAATATGGACTGTTTTATATGAAATATGGAAAATATATGGAAATTAACGAAAATATGTACTAAACTCTAAAATATGGAAAAATATGGAAAATAAAAGTAGGATTTTTCAACCCTACACATTGTGAAACATAAAGATAATGCAAAATATAAATTATATTAGCTTTATAAGTAAATATGTATTTACATATAAATCCTTTCCCTGTTCATAAGTATTCATGTTATGGTTATGTAAGTGAGGAGCGGAACTAACCTGAATTGTGAAATGTGCGCAGACGCGAAAGTATTGATTTTTTCCGAGACACGAATGTCATTGACCTTGATATAATCTAGAGAATAACATGAAGATTAGTCTTGATATAACCTGGAAATTGATTTAGAATTGAAAAACGAGATGACAAATTGAATTAATTTGAATATTATTTACAATTAACGCTAATTATTATATTAACAGAACATAACCTTCTGCGACAGTATTGGATTTCCAGCCTCCGTGACTTTTCGCTAATTGTCTTTCGATTGCATATCCGAGAATAATTGATACTTGCGGTTTTATAATGGTGATTTCCCATTGGCTGAAAAACTGAATTATAATGAATAGGTGTACTTTAATGAGGTCCATTAAAGGGCTACTACCAGGTGTATAATTACTACATTTCGGCATGGTCGAGCATAAAGTATTTTTTATAGTATTGAAATGTTCCTTCGAATAGGTCCAGTATTATATCTGCTCTTGAAAGTCACTGCAGTTCTGATGAAACTTCAAATGAATTGCTTCATAAAGAGAGGGCATTAGTCACATTTTTTTTTTTCGAAATTGAGTTAACATTGAATGTTCAACACATCGTTTTATCAAGAAAGGAAGCCAGTTCCACATTTCCTTCATTGTTATATTGTGATCGGAATGTGAGCGTTTTGTAAAGGAAGGGCATCGGTCGGGACAGTTTTTCTTCATTTCCCACAATTTAGCTAAAATGGACTGATGCCCTTTCTGTATGAAGCAATTCAAATTAGGGCTGGGGACGGAGCGGTTCGGTTCGGAGCAGTTACTGTGACGTCATTACTCGGTTGAACCGAGTACAGTACCGAGTACAAATTTGTGGCGGCAGATTTAAAATTGAGATAGATTGAGTCGATTTTAGAACGTCCTTTGAAAGTGAAATCAAGCGTGTTTTAAAAGCGTTGTAGTAAAGCGCCTTCGCTTTGCCAGTTGACGAGAAAAAAGTGCTTCTCTTCATTGCAAAATGGCGGTTGCAAATTTCATTTGCGTGATTACAACTATTTGCGGAGTTATTTTGTATGAAAGGCCTATTTAATTTTCAGTGTTGTTATATATGATAGACGAAATAAAATTGATAAAATAATTTATAATACTAACAGCTAATAAATTAACATGTGATGTAAACGTTAAACGCTGCATCTAATTAAAAAAGAAGATAGAAAGAAACGGGCTCCATGAAGCGCTGCGTAAAACAATTAAAAATAACACACAGAATTGTTTACTATTACGGAAAGTGAATAAAATAATCAATAAAACGTGGAATCTTAAACTGAAGAACATAATGTTTATTTATTTTATAACATTACTAGCCTTCATTACAATCATGTTCTCTTTGGTGAAGAGTAATATTATTGATAAATTAAAGTAATTAGGTAACATAATTCGTAGAAATAAATACAAATAAAATTATGACTAATGAAGTAACGCAAATCTAATAAACACAAATAAGTTAGAAGAAAAATATAATGCACTTCTTTTTTCAACATATTTTAACACACAACCCCTTCCGAATTATGGAAAAATCTGAAGGTTATTGGACTTGGAAGGGCTAGTGAACAAGCAGACATTCCCATCCCACTTGACCGCTTGAACGAACACTTTGTAAAGGACCCGAGCTTGAACGACACAACGAAACAAGACACAGTTTTGCCTGACTCAGTTCCCCCAACTCGAGACAAATTCTATTTTACCGACGTCACTCCCATTGACGTAATGAAAGCCATCCGACGCATCAAGACAAAAGCCCAAGGGCCAGACAACATTAGCATAATACTTATACAGAAAATACAAGAGATAGTAATACCTACGATTGCACATATATTCAATAGTTCCTTAATCACTTCAACTTTCCCTAAAATATGGAAGCAAGCTTTCGTTCTTCCTCTTCCAAAAGTCAAAGTTCCCACCGACCCGAACGACTATAGACCAATCAGTATCCTGCCAGCCATTTCATAAGCACTGGAAAGAATCGTACACAGACAAATTACTAACTACATGAACGAACACAAACTATTCGACGAGTATCAGTCAGGTTTCAGAGCTGGACACAACACAAGCACTGCTCTACTTAAAGTGACCGAAGACATTCGTGAAGCAATCGACTCTAATAAAGTAACAATACTAACACTTCTTGACCTTAGCAAAGCTTTCAACTCTGTAAATTTTGACCTGCTCACCCATAAATTGAGAAATATGTATTTGTCAGAGACTGTGTGAGTTGGTTCGAATCCTACTTACGGGAAAGACAACAATGTGTTGTATCCGGGATGAACTCCTCTTCAGTCAGTACTAGAGGCCTTTCAGCCCGCCTTGGGGATAAGGAAATAATTTGTCCTGCAGCAGAAAATATTTAAATACAACAGCACCTACGTTGTTGTCTGCTAGAATTAAGTAAAACACGAGAACCCTGTTTGAACGTTTGAACTGACCGGTAACGGCTACGGTTAACCGAGTAACTCAACATTCTACTCGCTCCGTCCCCAGCTCTAATTCAAATGTAAACAGTAGGCTAGGCATGCTCACTAATCTGAACAACTATAACACAGGAAATGAAAATATAATTGTGGCCATGCTATTATTAATTAAAGTTATCATCGTCATCGTCGTCGTCGTCGTTGTCGTCGTAATGGATTGGCTCCTTCTCGATCTGTTACGATTCAAAATTTCACCACTCCATCTTTTCAACGTCTTTCCAAATTTCACCTACCAGCAACACTAGTCAACAAATTGGAACTTTTTTCGTGTATCTGATGTGCAAATAGTGGATTTACCTCATCTTGGGGGCTGAATTCAGTGAAAAAATCATCTCCTTTCTATCACTTCACATTTACCCTACCCTACCTATTAACATCATAGACTGTCGGAATTTAGCAGTGTTCAAAAACAAATTTATTAAGCATTTTCTCACTGCGTAGAGTAGGTTTAATTTTTACTTAGTTAATAAAAAAATGTCTTTGTTCTTAACTTCTACAATAAACTGTCTAGCCTTTATTAATCAGTTGATCTTTTAGTACTTTGATTTTTATCATTTTGGTTTGATTACGGTGGTGTTAGTTCCTAAAAACATCAAAATATGGCAGAAGAGACATGCTTTAAAGCAGCTCCAGCGAAAACTGAAGGACATTTGAATATCAGAGTCGAAAAATAAAGATATTACTTACATTATTGAGAAAAAGTGTACATTGCACTTTTTAAACACCTTCACTCGGCATTTCAAAAATGACCGCCAAATCTTTAAAATTGGCGGATGGAGGCTAAATAAAGAACAAAAACGTAGACAAAAGTGTATGTAAAAACCCAGAAGTTGACATTTTTTTTTTTGCCATTTTGGCCAAAAATTCAGTCCTACAATCCGTTAATGCGAACTCTAATGTGATCTGTGCCTCAAAAACCATGAATTTCATTTTAGCAAATAAGACCCACTTAACTCTTAATGATGGATTTAATACATTGATTTGTCGAATGTGGACAACAGACAATTCACGTGCACAGAATCCCTTTCCATTACTGTACTTTATTTTAATTGTTCACTTTGGTTGACATTTATATTAATTTCAATTAGTTATTTTATTATATATAGACATCAGTACCAAACAGCCTTGTTTTCGGATGTTACGAAATATGGTTCGATCTGATATGCTAAGTTTGTTACGCTATTTCATAATTTAAAGTTAACGTCTTAACTCGTGTAAGCTTGTAGCGATGTCCTTAGATTTTCTTTTTCGCCGGAATCGCTCAGGAACTGGATTTATGCTCATTAGGCGCAGAGTGCGGCCGAAAGTTCTTTCGACCATGCACAGTTTCTGGGTTCGCCAGACATTGTTCAACACTGCGTACAAAATTGGTGTGTGGGTGTTTGTAACGGGTGATCCTAAATCTGTAATCACGACGCTGTCATATGATATTTCTTGTTACGGTGGTCCTCAGAAAGGAGACAGGGTTCTGTATGCTACCGCATGTATTTTATAAATTTTTCTGTATTTATGAACCGATTTTAAGTAAACTTAATATACATATTGCATCTCTCACAATTATTTATACCAAGAATCATCATTAACGTATCTTAAATCCAAGGTTTGGTAGAAAAGAATCTATCGGAACCGAGCTGTGCCTTTTTTATTATATCGACGAAAAAATGAATAGCTAGCATGATTTGGTCTCATTCAATAAATTTTATTGTAGATCGCGGAATTATGTAATAATAATAATAATAATAATAATAATAATAATAATAATAATAATAATAATAATGGCTTTATTTAACCTGGCAGAGTTAAGGCCGTAAGGCCTTCTCTTAAACTCAACCAGGATTAAAACTTACTTACATAGTTGAACATAAAACTGGATCGGAATTAAGTAATTACATACTGATACAATTTAGGTACATAATGAGATCAAAAGAGGTAGTTACATAAAAATTTACCTCAAAATAAAAATAACCATAGTGAAATACATATTAATGTTGTTGGAATCAAATATGAATCACATAAAAACAGTAGCCGATAATTCAATAAAAAAATGTACACAGTAAAAATAAAAATAAACACATTAGTATACATATTAGTGTTAGATTACAATTAAGTAGGATTTACATAATTAAACCAGAAACCGACAATTAAATAAAATGTACACAAAAAATAGATTAATAATAAAAAACAACACAGTGGGATAGCCTACATATTGGCGTTAAGTGATAAATAAACATGATTTACATGATTACACAATAAAAATAAGAAACAAAAAATAAAATAAAATAAAATAAAAATAAATGCAGTGGAACACATTCCATTAAATATTTGTAACGCGTTAGGTGTGGCAACTCATCATAAGATATTTTTCTAATTTACATTTAAAGGAAATTAAAGTTCGGCAGCCCTTGACTTCAGGCGGCAGAGAATTCCAGTGACGAGAAGTTTGCAACAGTGAAAGATAAAGAATAAAGAGATGTATGGCCATCAAGATGTTCTGAAAGAATATATACCACTTTATTAGAAAGATGATTTTGATTTTTATGTACCATTTGCTATGTAGACTCTAAAATGCATAGATATTCCAAAAATAATGGCGTTTACATGTTGATCGTTTGTTTATGACTTCTTATCGCTGTACAGCGATTTTTTCTAAGCTGTTGGTGGGATTTTATACATACAGTACTTAACAAAAGTTTAAGACCATGAGCAAATTTCATATAATTATTTTCTGGTCCTATATTTTTGTTTCTATTTCCCTCATGAATATTTTGTCAATTATTTGGACTGTGAGATATCTATCGACGCAAAGAAAGTAAAATTATGACATTTAATTTTCGAGTTATGATTTTAATGATATATTTTGTTACTGTAAAAAATGTTACATTTATAATTACGGAATAATTTATTCATGCTAAACCAACATGTTTATTGTAGTGATGATTTTTTTCAAGCAATTTGAGAAGTGTGAGAACACATTGGTACCAGAAAGATTGGCGTAGGTCCGGTTACGTTAGCTTATTCCACAGTGAAGCTATGAATGCCTTTACTTAACGTTATTTCTACTATTATTTTCCTTATTTTGGAAAAATATGCAAAAAATTATAAAACGAAAATAAATTTTTTTAAATTTTTCTTTCTGGTGCCAATGTGTTCTCACACTTCTCAAATTGCTTGAAAAAAATCATCACTACAATAAACATATTGGTTTAGCATGAATAAATTATTCCGTAATTATAAATGTAGCATTTTTTACAGTAACAAAATATTTCATTAAAATCATAACTCGAAAACTAAATGTCATAATTTTACTTTCTTTGCGTCGATAGATGTCTCACAGTCCAAATAATTGACAAAATATTCATGAGGGAAATAGAAACAAAAATATAGGACCAGGAAATAATTATATGAAATTTGCTCATGGTCTTAAACTTTTGTTAAGTACGTTTACATGTTGATCGTTTGTTTATGACTTCTTATCGCTGTACAGCGATTTTTTCTAAGCTGTTGGTGGGATTTTATACATACTCAGTTATAATTTCCTCCTCTTCCCCCCAAAATAGTGGCAGAGGATTTATGGAATGCCTTGGATTTGATTAAGCTTCTTTATTCTTGATATACAACTTTGATGTTAGCTAAGAGTGGATTTAAAGCTGAAATAAATACTGCCACAGACAGGATAAGTGAACCGTATTCACTAATAAAATTATACAGCGTTTAACGAAAAAAGTGGGCAAGACTTCAGATATGGATTCCTCATACGTGTAAAAGAAAAAAATGATTAACTGTTCAAAATGTCGACCTCCTGCCTAAATACAAGCTGCAGCTCGTCGTCTCATCGAGATCCGAACACGCTCCGAAATTCCTGGCATATTTTTTATTGTCTGACAGCCTTATGTAGAATCTGCTGACGAGCAATTCCTTCATTATCCACAGGAGTCGAAAAGCCTGCACCAACGACTTTAAGTGCACCCACAAAAAGAAGTGCAATCGGTTGAAATGTGGTGAGCGTGGAGGCCAAGCATATTCGGTTCTCTATGAGACGAGCTGCGGTCTGTATTCAGGCAGGAGGTCGAAATTTTAACAGTTAACGTGAGTACATGTAAGCAGAATACGTCATAGTAATTACATCAAACAAACACAGTGGAATGCACTGTGATCATACTTGGAAGCCCTATCAGAAACCAGCATTTCCGGAGCCATATTGATATAATCATTTTTTCTTCTACACATTGGTATGAGGAATCCACAAGATTTTTTTTTATTTTTTTTTTCGTTACGATCTGTATAATGGGTAAATAGATAGTCAGGCAGATAAATAAATAAATAAATAAATAAATAAATAAATAAATAAATAAATAAATAAATAAATAAATAAATAATAAATAAATAAATAAATAAATAAATAAATAAATTAATTAATTAATAAAAAGTAGGGTAAACATTGGTTATTTCGTGGCAGTGGTTATTTCGTGATACTTTTTCTTTGCTCTTTCGTGAACTAACCAATGGTGTTACGCGATTCAAATTTCCGCCAAGGGATTGCATATGTTGTCCGGTTTCCAGAAACATACAGCTACGCTTTGTGTGACCATTGTAGCTGCTTCAGTGAGCTTTTGTGTTTGGACTTCTCAGGCGTACAAATTTTGTGGATGTTTGTAATTACATTACAGGCTTATTACTAAAGATAACCATATGATATTTGGTACAAAGATTTATTATATCTTGATGAAATGTTAGGAAATGTTTTTTGGAATTTTAGATACAGCTGTAGTCGCCATATAGGCTTAGCTTTACTGGTAGAAATCTTAGCTGTTTGAGGCGAAATTTTGTTGAGCATTAAGCGTTATATTTTATACGATTTTTAACATTGTATTACAATACGAATTTTAGAAATCTGAAGATAAGATGTGATAACAAAAATAAAAGGGTGACGCAATGGGTTCAGTGTAGCTTCTGTTTGATTTGTTATCATGCTAAGTGCCAATGACAAAGTGCTAGATGACTTACTTGCAAGAATTGTGACAGAAGATGAAACATGGCTCCACCATTTTGGACCGGAGACAGAGGCAGACAGTGGAGTGGCGTCATGCAAATTCACCAAAGAAATAGAAATTCAAAAGTGCACCTTCGGCAGGAAAAGTTATTGCTACTGTATTTTTCGATTAAGAAGGACTCTTGCTTATGGACACCATAATTCTGACGCGTATGTGGCAACTCTCAAGAAACTTCAAGCTCGACTGAGTCGTGTTCGACGACATCGGGAGAAGCAGGATGTTCTGCTATTGCACGACAATGCACAGCCATAATATGTCAGTCACAAGACCACAGGTCAGATCAGAAAATTCGGATAGACAACGCTGAAACACTCGCCTTACAGTCCTGAACTGGCACCGTGCGATTACCATCTCTTTGGTAAACTGAAGGATCCCTTCGCGGAACGAGGTTAGAAGATGACACCCTTGTGCACGCTGCTAAAGAGTGACTCAGACTTTTGGAGTTACCCTAGTAATATAGGCTATAGTAAAGTCCGTAATAAAAGTGTTCACCCTTTCAGGGCAAAGAAGATCCCTTTTCAATTTCAATTTTTACTTTTATTTCATTCTTATTATGTGTTTATATGTATTTCTATGTTTTCTTGCTATGAATATTAGACGGAATTACTATGTTTGAAGTCATGCAACAATAAATGAGAACTTCATTTGACTTCAATGAATTTTTCCACAATTCTTTTACCTCTCACGAAATTATCAACAGTAATCTCACTAGATGTTTTGATTTATCTAGAGAAAATCAAAACTCGAGTGGGATTTAATTGACTATTACACGATTAGAAGAAAGTATATAAAGATTAGAAGTAACGAAGTACTCCAATACAATAAAATATTAATTGGCTTACAAAAATACAACTGTCTCCAAATGTATTATTGTACCATCTCAACATTACAAATATTACGCTAGATGCATGCTAGATGGCAGTAGTGTCTTTATACAGACACTGTAATGATTACTATTCAATAAATCTTAATATTAAACAATCTCTGATACGTGACTATCCATAATATCATATAGCAGAAGTTCTTTTTATCCTCTCAGAGCAGAAGCTATAACATAACCTAACTAATATACACAAGTGTTAGAAAAGTTTTAATTAACGACGATGACATAAAAAATAAACATGAATAATTTTAAAAGGAATAATTATTGAATGTACAATTTTCAAAATTGAATGTGGTTGGTGGTTCAATTGATGTTATATTGGACGTGTGCATAATAGAAGTGGAACTCTTTGATTTAGGCCTACATGGTGTATTCAACTTATTTAGGATTTCCGAATGGTGCTCTTCATTTATTTGTAAATCGGATTTCAGAAGATGCATAGGTATGATCAGTGATTTTTATTAATTCTTGTTCTTGAATGCCAATGCGAGTCATATTTGAAACTGCTGTGCATCGGCTGGAGTGGTTTGTAATTTTATATATATTTTTGACGTCCAGACCAGCGGAGTTTCAAATGTTGGCAAACAAAAAAACAAATGCTAGGGACGCGATAAAATTAAACAAATGCTAGGGACGCGATAAAATTAAACAAATGCTAGGGACTCGATAAAATTGTGCGATAAGCAGCCATGATTGGTTGAAATACGTCCTTTCGTACCGTTTTATTGGTCAAAAGTAGTATGACGTAATAAGAGTGTAATAGTCAATTTAATATCACGAAATTACCAAGGTTATCACGAAATAACCAACCTTTTAGCTTAAGTTGTAAAAGTGGTTTTTGGCACTTGTTCAAGAACGTGTCCAATCTCTTATGTCTCCAGATTTCTACAGCAAAGTATCGTCTTTTAGATGAAAAAAATCGGAATAAGGATATATTTATACAGTACATTTGCATTTTAAATTAATTTTCATGAAATTATCACGAAATTACCAATGTTTACCCTATACCTTGATATGTACCTTTTTAAAGATATTTTGACGGAGTTAAGTTTTTAAATTATTTTAATTGTAAAAATTTTTATCATATTTCAAATACGAAAAGAAATATTAAAAGTCGTCAAAGTCGAGATGTGAGTCACTGAAATCAGAACCTCTGCTGCACGTGTCGTGCTCGACGAGGGGGAATGCCAGTAGTTATTGCAGCGTAATACACTATGTCTTCGGGGCTAGCTTGTCTCTCTACTACGATTTAGTTGGTTGTACTTGTCATGTAGTGCCTTCTTTTATGTTAACTGTAAATAACGTTATTTTTCTGCTTCATTGGTTTCTTTATTGCCATTTGATTACTTGTCTCGTTTGCATTTCGCGTCTTCTGAGTGGTGTATGCAGTTCTCCTCGATTAATTTATTATTAAACAATATGTACGACACATACTGGTACTGTATATAAAACAGCTAACAGCACTTCAAGCATTCGCAAACGTTACCTTGACGACGCAAATCACTGCACTTCCAGCAGGCGACTTCAGAACCTTATATTTCTTTCTTTCTCTTTTTTTCTGTTTTCTTATAATTTTTCTACGATAAATTTTATTCTCTCTGGTTATTATTTAATATTGCATTACAATTAAGTCACAACATATAGGCCTATAACGTTCAAGGTGTCGAAGCGCCCTTGGAAGTGCTCTTAAGGAATGAATCCTGACAGAGATATTGTGGAAGGCTGAGAACCCAGGAACGGTTGCAGAGAGGACATCCCCTTCCGTAATCGGACGAAAACATGCGTCCTGACCTGAATATGTCTATTGAATGAGATGAGAAAGATGCATGACATGATATGAAATCTAAATTCTTTTTCTACACGAGAAGGGTCCACACCTGTGGAGTAACGGTCAGCGCGTCTGGTTGCGAAACCAGGTGGCCCGGGTTCGATTCCCGGTCGGGGCAAGTTACCTGGTTGAGATTTTTTTCCGGGGTTTTCCCTCAACCCAATATGAGCAAATGCTGGGTAACTTTCGGTGCTGGACCCCGACTCATTTCACCGGCATTATCACCGTCATCTCATTCAGACGCTAAATAACCTAAGATGTTGATAAAGCGTCGTAAAATAACCTACTAAAAATACACGAGAAGGAAAGGAAATATGGAACGTGGCAATGAAAATTCCAACCCGGAATTTGCCTAAATAACTGTGGAAAACCACGGAAAAACCACAGTTCGGTCGGTCGGTCCGGGAATCGAATAAAAAATGACCATGGCTCATCTTGCTGAAGTTTCAGATGTAGTTGCATTTCTCAAGTTGAGTAACAGTATACAGCTCTCACATATCTAAATAATTACTCGATTTCACAGTATATGTTGGATAAATGATAATCCATCAACTTCATTGTAAGATGGTGCACAGCAGATGATTTTAGATCTCTCGCGTAGGAACATAATCGATAATTTGAATTTTGAGTAGGTACCCCTTTCTACAGCATTGTAGGCCTACCTGTTACGTTTTCAGGGCGATAGAATCTCGTATTATCACTTAAAGTAATATTAGGGGAGAGTTGGGTAGTATCGGTCATCGGGTAATATCGGACAGTGCGTTTCTTTCATCTACCACAGATGGTAGTACCTGAATGACGTGGTTACGTAACTGTATGCGACATCACAGAAACGTAACTATGTCATTCAGGTACTAACTTATCATCTGGTTGTAGATGAAAGAAACTCACTGTCCGATATTACCCGATATCCGATACTACCACCTCTCCCCTAAGCAAGAATTTATGATTTTCATCTATACATTCGAGAATGTGAACTTCAGATATTTCTCATGCAAAGGTTTATCATCTGGCTTAATTTCTTGAGTGATTAGCAATTTATAAGAATGCACGTAGCTTGCATTTTTATACATTACCTTATGGACAATAAATACAATAAAACACACTCCTTAGCTGTGAAATTCATCTACACTAATAATAAATCCGTAGGCAAAATGTTTCTGGTAATTTTCGATTTTCCAAAAATAATTGGTGTTAACATGTATAATTAACTATCATGAAACCGAAAATATATTTTTTGAATTTTTTTGTTTGTATGTCTGTCTGTCTGTCTGTCTGGATGTTTGTTACCTTTTCACGCGATAATGGCAGAACTGATTTCGATGAAAATTGGAATATAAATTAAGTTCGTTGTAACTTAGATTTTAGGCTATATAGCATTCAAAATACGTTATTTAAAAGGGGGGTTATAAGGGGGCCTGAATTAAATAAATCGAAATATCTCGCTTATTATTGATTTTTGTGAAAAATGTTACATAACAAAAGTTTCTTTAAAAATGATTTCCGATACGTTTCATTCCAAGCAAAATTTTGATGGGACCAAATTGCACCAAAAACGGATGTTCTCTGAAGCAAATATTTTAATTATTTACATGTAATAACAATTAAGACACATGTTAAAGGAATTATCATTGCACTAAATGAGTGGTCTCTGGACCAAAATGATCGCATTTTAATTATTTAAATACAATTTAAATTAAGTGACATATTAAACGATTTATCCTTCTATCAAACACGAATGTTCCCTGGATAAAATGTCCTATTTTATTTATGTAATTACTTTATATTTATTTCTAACAAGTGCAGCGGAGCGCACGGGTACAGCTAGTTTAAAGAATAAAAGGAATTCTCAATAAGCCATTTGTGCATACTGTAGTTGTGCTAATATATGCAAATATTATTAACATCCTGATCCTCTGATTAGAGAGATGCTAGGGGAAACGGTGTTTCCCTGAAGTCTATGCATCATATTTTTCCAGGAATTAACGCCAATTCTTGAGCGTGGAAAAGCGATTCATTTCCCAACTTGCGCCCCTGACAGTCATTAGTTGATGGCAACTGCTTGTGTCCCAAGGGACAGCAGAGAATGAAACCTGTTTCACCGCACACCCCTATCCCTTTCCTGTCGGCTAAGACGGGGGATGAACGAGAAGACAAATTAGACATCTCTTCATGGTGACTTGGCAACATCGTAAGGGATGGGCGTGGTGTAATTTCAACTCTGAAGAGGGTGAAGGAAGGAAGGACCTCTGATTTCCCCTTCGCAATAATTTGATTACTTCAATATTTGAACAGATGTTCGCTGTTTGCGAGGTCTTTTTATTTATTTGCACAAGACTGTTGCTGAAACGTGTTGTAGGCCTACGTACTGGCTGGGGAGTGACAAGTCACTGTTGTAAAAATGTAGAATACAGCCATTGCAGGTCTTCCATTACAGATCCAATTATCGTGCACACGGTGTGCAGGGGTCGTCTGCACAGCGAACCGAAATCTAAATATACAGAGTGTGAATGTAGGTGTTGTACGAGACGTCAAAATAAGAAATTCGGTTTAGAGGAACCATGATGTATTTATTTACACTGCAAGTGGGCAAGCACCCGGTTGCAGTGGTATACACAATATAAACAGTACACAATACAATTACAATATACAATACAATTTTACAATACAAATACAATTATACAATACACAATACAATTATATACACCAGCCGTGGCGAAAATGTAATCGTGCGCCGAGCCACTGTGTAACCTGCAACGTGCATAGCACCTATGGAGGGAGGCGGACACCCGAAGGGGAAGTGAAGCAACTGTCTGACTTATCAACGGATTTTTATTTTCCTTACGTCAAGGACTTAAATATAATTTTATACAGTACAAGGTTACGAACTAATGTTTAGTATGTGTAACGAAGAAAGAAATGAATAAGAAAACATAGGACACATTATCACGACCTAAAATTAACGATCTTCAGAATGTCTCTCCGACAGAGTTTCAAAATCAGGAATTATGTCACTTACTGCCAGTTGTAGCTGATCACGAAAGTATTTGTCTGTCAGTCGTGATCTGAATTTGGTCTTTACTGTTTTCATTGTTGAAAATAATTTTTCACAAACGTAAGTTTGTTGGCTTCAATGGAGCAAGCCAAAGAACAAAACTTCGGATATTTATTTTTTGACAAAGATTTGAAAAGTTCAACATTTGCCAAGTCCTTATAATCATCTAGCTTTCCTCTAAAATCACATTGTGAGTTTAAATTGAAGATCTAACCGCATTATTCGTACATCTGCTGAAAAAGGATCGATGTACAGAAATAATAATAATAATAATAATAATAATAATAATAATAATAATAATAATAATAATAATAACACTTAACCTTTTAATCTTTCATGATTGACATGTAAGTATAATGCCGTTTTATGTTATACAACCGTTTTCTCGCAATACTTGTAAACAAATCATACATTTAATATTTTTATCATATTGGCAGCAAAAAAATGCGTCCTCCCATCCTACTTGAAACTTTCATTTTTGTAGAGGCACATGGTTTCGAGAGAGACACTGCGACGATACGCCACTCGCAGGTCAGAGACAAATACAAATGGAACGGAGTTTGACTCCAGTGAGTGAGAGGGTGGGAGTTGGGGGTGGTAGGAAGCAAGAGAAAAGCACAGCTATCATTGCGAGCCACAATGTGCTCCCGAGTCGCATTTTCGCCACGGCTGATATACACAATACAATAAGAATACACAATACAATTGAACACAATAATTACAATTAATAATAATACATAAAATAACCTAATTAATAAGTGAACCTAATTTTACAATACAACCTACATATGAATAGGCCCTACATAAGTTTCACATTGGTACTGATAATAGTCTTTCACTTTACTCTCATCTCACTCACTGTAGTGGCACTGTGACGCATTTCACTGACACTTTAGGACACATTTCACTGACACTATAGAACACATTTCATTGACACTATAAATTATCACTGATCGGAACTATTCACTGCAATGTAAAACCATAACTTCACTGACTCACCACGCTTCACTGATACAACAGCTCAAATAAGACAAATACTTACACCCTTATGCATACGCATACTTATATAAATTTCTAGTCTAAGACCCTCTTACACGCTATTTTTAAATAATTTACAATTCAAACCAATGGAGTAACTCGTCAGGCTAAATAAATACATGTCACCTTAAAAAATTAAATGTTAAATGTCACCTTAATTTTAATTTACACTTTATACACAACTTTTTAAGTTATTCTTGAATCTCCTTAAGGAAGGACAGCCCTCAAAGACCGCTGCAGGTAGGTCATTCCAATCATTTATAGTTCTATTTAAAAATTTACGAGACACTGTGCCCTCCCAGCATTAGGTAACTTGGTACCTTTATTTTCGTCCTCTCTATTTGGAAACGCTTTGAGTTATTTTGTCTTCGTTAATTGCTTGTACAGTCTTAGAAAAAAGGTTTTATCTCACAGATACTTTATAAGTCCCAGAAAGGAGACACTGCGCACGGTCAATGAGCGACCTGGTTCACAAGAGAACGACTAGTTGAGGTTATAAAATTAGTTTTGATGAAGAATCGGTAGAACGGAGAAAAATTCTCTCAGGCACCGGGACTCGAACCCGGGTTTCCAGCTCTACGTGCTGGCCCTTTATTCACTAAGCCACACCGGATTCAAGCTCCGATGCCGGATTGAATCCTCTTATTTTTAAGTTCTACTTTCTGGTGTTCCCCTTTGGGAAACTCGGATTTGAGTCCTGGTGCCTTAGAGAATTTTCCTCCGTTCTACCGATTGTTCATCATATGGAAACGCAGAACTACTGCACTGAAACTCCATATGTACTTCGGTACATCATAGTAAAATTAGTTTTGTTTCGTTGTATGTGTGATCATGCGCACTGCCTTCTTTCTGGGACTTAGAGTATCTGCAGGGCAAAACGTTTTTCTAAGACTACACATACCAATACTTATGCCAACTGCTCACATGACGGCGGTTTAGGCCTACTTAAGTTAGGTTAGATTACGCAACTGTGGCTAGGGACGGGTAGGGACGACCCTTTGCAACATCGGCCATACTGAGGCTTATTGTGCACCTCGAATTTATGGGATGAATGAGAATGAGGTGTACCAGCCCACCGGACGCATGTGACCCCTCACCGGCTCATCCAATGGGGGCTCTCTACCCCCTCGGCCCTAAGTTCATACCGCGAAGGTGACCAAGCAGCACAGGATCTATTCCAACGGCCCTTTCAAGGTGTCGAAGCGCCCTTGGAAGTGCTCTTAAGGAATGAATCCTGGCAGAGATATTGCGGAAGGCTGGGAACCCAGGAACGGTTACGGAGAGGACGTCCCCTTCCGTAATCGGACGAAAACATGCGTCTTGACCTGAATATGTCTATTGAATGAAATGAGAAAGATGTATTATATGATAGGAAATCTAAATTCTTTTTCTACACGAGAAGGAAAGGAAAAATGGACCGTAGCAATGAAAATTCCAACCCGGAATTTGCCTAAATAACTGTGGAAAACCACGGAAAAACCACAGTTTGGTAGGTCAGTCCGGGAATCGAATCACGGACCTCCCGAATGCTCGGTTAGGTCTACTTAAGGGAGCTCATATATCAACCTGAACTGCGAATATGTATTTTATAAATTAACAATATGTATGGAAGTAGCGTATGAAATGGACAGACAGAACAAGAAATGAAGCTGTGTTGAAAAAAGTGGGTGAAGAAAGAATGATGCTGAAACTGATGAGGCAGAGAAAAAGAAATTGATCGGGTTACTGGCTGAGAAGAAAGTGCCTACTGAAGGAATGGTGAACGGGAGAAGAGTTCGGGGCTGAAGAAGATATCAAATGATACACGACATTAAGGTATGTGGATCGTATGCAGAGACAGAGGAAGGCAGAAAATAGCGAAGTTGGAGAATGCTGGATTTGTAGTGAAAGACCTGCCCTTGGAAGTATTGTGCACAGATCAGAAAAAAATCGCTGACAGTAGAATATTCCATGGTCTTTCTTATGGTGTATAAATTATTCTGATTTTTAGATTAATATTGTGAATGAAAAGGAAATAAAACTTGGATAATTTTATTTCGTAACATTTTACAGTAAACACAAAATGTATCGAAGAACAATGGTTCAATTTTCATTAAATTTAGCACACAACTTCTTCTCTCTGCAGTTCGTAGATGTTGAATTACAATAATTAGGATGCTATGAAAAATAACTCGTGAGATAAATATTGTTTTTAGTATTATTTAGTTTTTTTTTTATTTTTCAAGCGTTTGGTCATACGGGGTAAATTTTTTAATTTGTATTTCTGTTTTATGCAGCATATATAATAGTTTTTAATGTATCTTTGTAATGTATATAAACAATAAAGCAGCCTGTAAAGTACTTATAGTAAAAGTAAAAAAAAAAACGTGCAAATTAAATAGTTTATTATTATTGGTTAACTACAAATAGAACGTACTATAATTTTAATAATAATTAAATTTTATTATAAGAAGATTTATGGTTTTTTAGAAATTGTATTTTTTATAAAATTTTTGAAATACTAGAAATATGGAAAAAAATATTTACTATAATAATTATTCTTAAATTATAACAATTTGTATACCAAAAGAAAGTCTGTGGCGTGAGCCATTAGTGTGCTATCTTTTTCTAATCTTTTCATCATCAATTTCATCCGCTGAAGATAGATGAAACGACTCTGAAACAGCCGTACTGGAAGGCATAATTAGGTGTATTACCATTTTTAACTTTTTTCTAACAAATTTTAACACTGTGAAGTTTTTTAAGTTTCAAAGTTTTTAGACTTTCGTTATAACTTATTTGAATATTAACTGTTATAAAGTGAATCGATAACAAAAGAAGTTTTACTTCGAAAATAGAAGAACTGGGTTTCATATAACTTGTCACTGCATACTGCCTGCGAGCCGCAGTTTGAGGACCGTAGATTGATTTTACGTAACGAAGAAGGCACACAGAGCGTCCTTGACTGTCCCAGATAGGAACCACGCACGAAATCAAACAATTCCAGGTATTTCCTTTCGGACAGGCGAGGGCCACTGACAGACGAGTCTGCTGGTATTGTTACTCTTCAGTCATGCCGCGACCAGCTTCCAGGGCTTCCCAATATGCGGCTCGTGACCCCAAGTGGCGGGTTTGCGTTTGAGGTTGTGCTATAGCTCTATACGTGTAAGTACTGTTGTTACATAAAAGTAAAGTTAACTCCATCACAGATCCAATCCTCCCAGAGGGTGGCGAGAAGTTAAAGCTCCCACCTTTACAGACAGTCGGCATTATTAGCAGTAGGGATGCCAGTTCTACATGCCAGATGCATTTACCCGCAAGGAAATGGCTCCGTTACTAATTTCTGTTAAAGGCTTGGTACACTCCAGGGCCGTAGTGCGACCAGTGAGAATAGATCAATGGAGAAAATCCATGACCCAACGGGAATCGAACCTGCGACCTCCGGCTTTTCAGCGTTATTCCTTAACCTCGCTCCTACGTAATAGTACATAACTTGGTTATTGAACGGTGCTGTATCAACTACTGGTTTGTCTAGCGTCGATGAAATTAGTGATAGCGAGATGTTATTTGGCAAGATGAGACCAAAGATCGCTATAGATTACCTGACATTTGCCTTACGGTTGAGGAAAGCCTCGGAAAACTCAACCAGATAATCAACCTAACCGGGAATCGAACCCACGCCAAACAACAACAACAACAATAATAATAATAATAATAATAATAATAATAATAATAATAATAATAATAAAGGTAAAACATATATCCATGCCATGAAGGCACGTGGGGGGGGCATGGAGGTAGAGCCCTATGATTTCCATGACCTCGGCACTAGAATGAGGTGGTGTTGTCGGCACCACGCTCTGACCGCCTTTTACCCCCGGTACTCAATTTTATAGGAGGCTGAGTGAACCTCGGTACCGTTCTGAAAGTTTGGGAACAAGAAAAAATCCTGTCACCACCTGGGATCGAAACCCATACTTTCTAGTCCGTAGCCAGCTGCTCTACCAACTGAGCTACCCGGCCGCCCAATGATAATAATAATAATAATAATAATAATAATAATAATAATTAATAATAATAATAATAATAATAACAATAATAATGACAATGATAATAATAATAATAATAATAATAATAATAATAATAATAATAATAATAATAATAATATCGGCCATCGTTATCCTCAGATAAATAAGTTTTGTTTTTAAACTGAAGAGAAATTGCAATTAGTGCACGAAAAGAGGATTAGATTTTAATAAGAAAACGTTTAAGGAAACTATGGGTTGACCAAAAATAAGGTGCTTGGGGCTAAGAGGGATGAAGTTACAGGAGAATGGAGAAAGTTACACAACACGGAACTGCACGCATTGTATTCTTCACCTGATATAGGCCTAATTAGGAACATTAAATCCAGATGGGCAGGGCATGTAGCACGTATGGGCGAACCAGAAATGCATATAGAGTGTTAGTTGGGAGGCCGGAGGGAAAAAGATCTTTAAGGAGGCCGAGACGTAGATGGGAAGATAATATTAAAATGGATTTGAGGGAGGTGGGATATGATGATAGAGAATGGATTAATCTTGCTCAGGATAGGGACCAATGGCGGGCTTTTGTGAGGGCGGCAATGAACCTCCGGGTTCCTTAAAAGCCAGTAAGTAAGTATGGTTGACGAAAAGTATGTGAAATGGGCCTATATATAATTTAATTTTCGTATTGTAAGAAGTAAATTCTAAATTCCTTTAGTCAAGACTAAATTTAATGTTGTGAACTGCTTAAATTAATTTCATAGAGTAGCTTTGTTTTCCGAACCGCAGCTGACATCAGCACTGATTGCAGTCCCCTGGTAGAACTAGGAAACGGGATCTCTCCGACCCGGATCCGAGAGCTGGGCCCCAGCTAGCAGAGGCTCTCACGTCCCTTAGCGTCCACCAGCTGCACAAGAATTCGGCGGCGATGCTCACATCCGCTTCAGAGACATCCGATGCTATCTCCGTTATGTACGACCCCCGTAGAGGGACAAAACTGTAGTCTGTAGCGCTCCGGCTGAACATCAAGGCTCGTTGCCTTGACATTTTTCTAAGGATTCTTAGAAAAATTATAGGTAAACTTCTGATAATATTCCATTACCTGAATGTACGAAATCAACTTTTATTCGTCTAATAATAGTGACAACCGTGGAATTTGGAAGTTTGCAAATACCTCTCGTATTTTGTGTAAATTTTGAAGTTGCATACAATTCTGAAAGTTGCATTGTGTACACAGCAAAAAGAGAAATATTTTTACCAAATTTGAGAGATTAATAAGTCGCCAAAACATGTTGAAATAATTAGCAAGTTAAGGTCACAACACACAAACGAAAGAAAGCTTCACAAAAGATAAATGTAAACATAAAATGGAGTTCTTTGATATTTAAAATGTATGTTTCGTAAATATAATGGATTACATTTTAAGTAGTCAAGTAGCCGTCCTCATTGGTCTAAGGATAAAATTCTGTCCTCTGAACCCAAAGGTTGCGAGTTCAAACCCGTCTGGGGTCGATGGATTTTTCAGGACGCAAAATCCGGAGCATAAGTCCTCCGGGAGGGACTTTAAGCTGTGTGTCACATGTTCGAGTTTTTCGGCACGTTGAAGACCTCTGAGGCTAGATTAGACCTCTGGACCAAATTTATTGTCTCTCGCGTAATAGTAATGTCTTAGTTGCATATTAGGTGGCTGTTGAATCGATGAGTTTACCACTAGTCTCTCTGCCTATGATGGAAAGTAACTAAATTTGTTGCAGGTATTGAAATCTCCGTCAGGAAATCTATGCTCCGGCATCGGAACGATGGAATACATACGTACATACGTACATACATACATACATACATACATACATACATACATACATACATAGGCTACATACATACACACTTACAATAATTAATTAATTCATTCATTCATTAATTCATTCGTTCATTCAAATTGTCTCCTGTCAACACTTCATGAATGGTTCGGATATGCTACGTGAAATAGTGAATTTTGGCATGATAAATTTCCGAAAGTCACTTCAGCAATGCATTCCAAGGTACGGAAGTCACCTGAAGGATGTGATTTTTAAAAAATAACTTCAATTATGTAAATAAAATTCAGAATTATAAATACGCAATTATGTTGTTTAAATACATATTTAATTCACTCGATCAACTCCATAAAGTTTACCACACTTTAAAAATAGTTCGCAAAAAATATTCTACTCTATTTTTTTATTATTTTAACAATTATTTCGAATCACATTACTGTAATTGTTTGATTCTTAGAATTACATGTAACTAAACTTTTCAATTTGCTATTATTATTATTATTATTATTATTATTATTATTATTATTATTATTATTATTATTATTATTATTATTATTATTATTATTATTATTGTATGTTATTCCTATATTTCTGGAATTTTTATATTTGCTATTGTCCTAACACTGGTTGAGTGGAAAAGAAGACTTTATGGCCTTAACTCTGCCAGTAGAAATAAATCTATTGAATAAATAAATGAATCAATATTATTAAGTTGCAAAAATCTGTCTGGCTATGGGTCACACCATCCGGTCCCCTTAAAACGCGTTTTACAGAATTATTCTTAATAATAAATATCTTAGTTGTAGTCCATTATCAAGAAAGGAAGGAAAATTGATCTGGTCGTCACCAAGAGCTACGCTTCAGGATTGACATATTTCGGAAATGTTTGTTTTTCTATATCACTTACATGGTGCGAAATCCCAAAATCTGGTCTCACGCTGAACATAATGAAAGTATGAATCGCACTTAAATGTTAGAATTGAAAATGAAAGCAGCAATATTTCACAAATACAGCGTTACAAGAAAGCTCGTCAGTCCCTAGTGGAAATGTCTTTACAAAGGAAACCGACAAAGTTGGTAATAATGGTAATAATGATAATTAATAATAACGTTGCGTGAATTCAAACATGAATATTAAAGAGGGCGTCGAAAAACTTATATCCAGAATGAGACACTTCCTCAGGCCATTCGCAAACTCTGCAATAAGAAATGTTTTGTTGAAAGCTCGAGATACTGTAGGTATAACGTGCTGATCCAAGGGCAGTCTCGAACCTCTGAAAGCAACATCCGCAGAACACGCAACTCTTCCGTGTGACCATGGGCAAGACTGCTCCACGAATTTCAGACAATTCTGAAATTATTCTGAAGTTGGGAGTTTTCTGAGTTGAGAAGATGCTTTGAAAGAATGTTGCTAGCATGACCACTGCACTTCATGAGCTTGTTAATAGGCCAATCATTTTAAAATTTCAATGGAAATCAATAGATATCGTGGCATCTTCACTTAAATTCCTGGGAAAAATAAGTGTTACATGACATTCTTTATTTAATGACCCTTTTAGATTACCAGACAATGCAAAGTTCGTGACACTACAGGCATTGTAAGGGTGAAATTTGAATGACAGTCACAATAGAATACCTTTGCTGATGAAAGTTTAAAAGAAAATATGTCTGACAAATGAAGCATGAAAGTGTTTGGCCTTAAGCTGTAATTTGATTCTACCATGGTTTGCTCCCATATTCATTGACGTTCTAACATATCATGCGTTAGAGAGAGTGTTAACTAATTTTTAGAAACCTTTGGGGAATGGATGGAGGATGTAAAAGCATGCAAAAATGTTCATATAAATATGCAGTCAATTTCACTTTGTTTTTTTTTTTTCTTACTGGTACTTTCTTGTTCATACATGTTTGCTTATTACCTATCTGTTTACGAAGTCCATGCATAATTCTACAGACAGTGTTCTAAATGGCCACCATGAGTTATAATACGGACTTCAAGGACTGCCTTACTCTCTCCCACATTCCAGGTATCTGTTGTATCTACTGATATCCTTTTTTAACATGCTGACGGATTTCTACGTTCTCAAAAGGTATTGAATGCCCAATTATTTTTAAATATCCAGACTGAAGCCAGGGAAAGGAACAGGGTAGAATGTTGTTCTCCTTTGATCTATCCATTTGTTTAGGGTATCTGATTTTTTTCTGGGATGGAAATGGCTGTAATTTCTTCTAGTTTGTTTCAAATAGAAGTAGAAAATATAAGAAAGGATCTCTGCGTTCTAAACTTCTCTCTGAAAGTATTAAACAACCAAAGAAATTTATCACTACAATGCTAATTGGTAATACTATTTTCTTTCTTTCTCTCTCTCTCTCTCAAAAATCTCCTGAATGAAACAACTTAAACATTAAGTACTCATCTTCTTTCCCATATTTTCCCATAAGAGTAGAAAGTTTTTCAAACGAAACTTCTTGTTCTAAATTAATTGAAATAGTTTTATTTCCTTTTACAGGAAATAAATTCACTGTTCGTACATAAAAACCTACGAGAACGTCCGTTAGGATTAGAAATATTTTCGATGCAGTGATAAGCCTCATAAAACATGGGACGAATGAAGTGATTAAAACCGGAATCTACTCCAAAAAATACGGTAAAAATGGTACGTTTAATAAAATTGACATGAACAAACACATTTTCTTTTGGAAACATAAAATACAATACAAAAGGATGCATAAATGTAGTTTTATTTACATATTTTTTTTTATGCTCGACCATGCCGAAATGTAGTAATTATACACCTGGTAGCAGTCCTTTAATGCATGTCATTAAAGTACACCTATTCATTAAAGTTCAGGTTTTCGATTATTCTCGGATATGCAATCGAAAGACAACTAGCAAAACGTCACGCAGGCTGGAAATCCAATACTGTCGCAGAAGGTTATGTTCTGTTACTATAATAATTAGCGTTAATTGTAAATAATATTCAAATAAATTCAATTTGTCATCTCGTTTTTCAATTCTAAATCAATTTCCAGGTTATATCAAGGTTAATATTTAGTTTACTCTGTAGGTTATAGGCTATCAAGGTCAATGTGGAGATCTGTTCCTAGGAAAAAATCAATACTTTCGCGTCTGCGCACATCATCTCACAATTAACGAGATATTGCACAAGGTCAGTTCCGCTCTTCAGTTAGATACAAATAAAATGAATACTTCTGAATAATTTCAAGTTAGAAATATGGTCGAGCATAAAAAGTCGTATGAAACTTGCCTGTAATGGTAACTAAGACGCTCGTATGAAAATTATGAAACTCGCTTGCGCTCGTTTCATGAACAAACATACTCGCGTCTTAATTACTATCATTATAGGCTCGTTGGATAATGTACTATTAATGGACGGATTTAATAAGCCCCACTAATGTGAGATCTGAATCGCATTAAATAAAACGCTGTTACCACCGCTGCTGACGGGAATATATTTATATGTCACCTGACATCTGTGATGTTTATTAAGATTTTCAGTCAGTCCATAAGTGTAATAGATAAATCATCTGCCTCTTCTTCACACATTTTGTAAGAATTTTTATGAGTGATATTCCAACTGCTACATCTTCATATACAATGAAAATTGGACACATATTTATATGAACTTTTTTTTTTACTCTGAATAATACATACTACCACCTCCCAAAATATGTACTATTCTTCCTGAAACACCGTGTATGTTCGGAAGAAGCTTAGGTTTTGGGCGCGTAATTGTTTAATTAAAGATCCATTAATGATTTTATTTCATATGCAACATTCCGGTTTCACGAACTCGTACTTGCTCAATATGCATAAAAGACGTCAAGTTGTTTTGAATAAGTCTCTACATATTATAGATATAGACAGTCGGCAAAACGAAATTTAATCTCTTGGTGTCTGGGATGGTAAAAAACGTGCATTTCCTTTAAAAATCGTGGACAAAATTGTACTGTCACAATCATTTCTAATTATACTTTGTAGAAATGAGAACAGAATTCATTGTACCAACGTGAGCACCGCGTCCACTTATGTGTATTTCCCATTTCAATTGATTGCGGCAATAGAGGACAGCCCAACTGCTCTTGTATTTACCATGTCATCGAAGTCTACTATTTGTAAACACTAATAATGGGTAAACATTTTAATAGCGCGCTCTGAAATGCAGTAACAATGCGTACTTCAGTCCACAGAAATAGCAAACACAATTTGTTACCGTGACTTGACGCATGTAGAACCATGGTTTCTGCGAGGACGGTGAAAGCTGAAATCTGTGCATAATATTAATTAAATAACTACCACTCTTTTACTAGTTAATTCCAAAAGTTTTTCCCCTATAAACGAAAAGTGAAAAGTAATAATTAATCTGTATTAGACAGGATTATAAATTCGTTCTTCTGGTTAACGATTTTTTTTATTTTTAATTTCAGTTGAATGTATATTCTATTTGAAAACACACGTTCTAAAACAATTTCGAAAGTATAAAGTAAAGGTAACTCCGCCATTTAAATTTGATTGAAAAATATGGGTTATGGAAATACAACTTCTTGAAGGACTGAATGTACTTAGCTGAAATTTGGTTTCTGAT
This sequence comes from Periplaneta americana, assembly GCF_040183065.1. NCBI lineage: Eukaryota > Metazoa > Arthropoda > Insecta > Blattodea > Blattidae > Periplaneta > Periplaneta americana. Next base: position 16,056,437 of record NC_091121.1, read on the forward strand.
AGCAAATATGACAAGCTTGTGTTGCTATAGAGTTAAGAAAGTAGTTAAACGTTGGAAATATATGTGACTAGATATTATAAATCTAATGGAAAGGTTCCATAATAAGAATGGAAATAACACAATTTGCCAATAATAGCAATGAATTAAAACTTTTAAAGACACCGAATCGTTGGGCAATAGAGACGATTGAATGTCGGATTTTTATTGGAGTTGTAAAAGGGCATAGCGTTTAATTCAAGAAGAAGATCATGTAAATAATAATGAAGGTGAAGGAGAAAATTAGACTAGGGATTTGAAACCGAAGATGATGAAGATGGAGATGAAAATGATAGAGATGAATAATTGATATCAAGATCGCGTCATAGACATGAAGATTTAGAAATCGAAGTTGATGAGGATGGAGATGATGTTGAGAATGGACATGAAATTGATAGGCGTTGAGGTAAAGTTGATGGGAATGAACGTGTATGAAGTTGATACAGATGAAGTTCCTAGATATGTAATGAGGCTGATGTGGGCGGAGAAACGAAAGTAGTTGATATGAATGGAGATGGAGTTGACGTTTTTTGGGTATGCAAGTTAAGATGAAGTTGATGGAGCTCGAAATGAAGTTGATAAGATGAATTTTAAGTTTATATTGATGTACTACATAGATATTAATTAAGTTCATGGAGATAAAAGTGAAATTCATGGGGATGAAAATGAAGATCATGGAGATGGAGATGAAGTTGACTTGGTGAGAATGAAGTTGAAGATGAAATTGATGAGAATGAAGATGAAAATGATAAAAAATAAAATGAAGCTGATGAGAATGGAAATGAAGATGAAGTTGATGAGTATGGAAATGAAGTTGATGGGGATGGAGAAGAATATGAAATTTATGGGAATGCATATGAAGTTCATGACAATGAAAATGAAGTTGAAGAGAGGAAGATGAAGATGGAGTTCATTGGAATAATGAAGTTGAAGTTAATGGAGATAGAAATGAAGATGAAGTTGATGGCAATGGAGATAAAGATGAAGTTGATGGGATGAAAACAAAGTTGTTGGGGATGGAGGTGAAGGTAAAATTTATGGGAATAGAAGTGAAAATGAAGTTGAAAGATGATGTTCATGGACATTGATATGAAGTTGAAGTTTATGGGGATAGGAATGAAGATGAAGATGTGTTGATTGGGGTGGAAATGAAGATAGTGTTATATTGATTAAGTTGATGGGATGAAAACAAAGTTGTTGGGGATGGAGGTGAAGGTAAAATTTATGGGAATAGAAATGAAAATGAAGTTTAAAGATGATGTTCATGGACATTGATATGAAGTTGAAGTTTATGGGGATAGGAATGAAGATGAAGATGTGTTGATTGGGGTGGAAATGAAGATAGTGTTATATTGATTAAGTTGATGGGATGAAAACAAAGTTGTTGGGTATGGAGGTGAAGGTAAAATTTATGGGAATAGAAATGAAAATGAAGTTTAAAGATGATGTTCATGGACATTGATATGAAGTTGAAGTTTATGGGGATAGGAATGAAGATGAAGATGTGTTGATTGGGGTGGAAATGAAGATAGTGTTATATTGAGTAAGTTGATGGGATGAAAACAAAGTTGTTGGGGATGGAGGTGAAGGTAAAATTTATGGGAATAGAAATGAAAATGAAGTTGAAAGATGATGTTCATGGACATTGATATGAAGTTGAAGTTTATGGGGATAGGAATGAAGATGAAGATGTGTTGATTGGGGTGGAAATGAAGATAGTGTTATATTGATTAAGTTGATGAGATGAAAACAAAGTTGTTGGGGATGGAGGTGAAGGTAAAATTTATGGGAATAGAAATGAAAATGAAGTTGAAAGATGATGTTCACGGACATTGATATGAAGTTGAAGTTTATGGGGATAGGAATGAAGATGAAGATGTGTTGATTGGGGTGGAAATAAAGATAGTGTTATATTGATTAAGGTAAAGATTAAATTGATGACGATTGAAATGATGATGAAGTTTTTGGAGATAAAAGTGATAATTGAAATTATATATGTGCACGTGATAGGAAGATGCTATTGGGAAAGGGGAAGACTAGAATTATGTTTATTACTCGTATTTACAGACTACAAGCGGCCAAGGAATCTGAAACTAACATATGTTTACATGTTCTTGTCATTTACATCTTAAAAATAAATTTAAAGATATGCCAGTCAGATATCAGATTGCCCAACACCGGACCTGATGAGTGGAGCAGTACCTGTTGTCTCTTTCATAATAATAGTCTATTCCTTCCTCCATTAAACCAACTCCATGAAGTATTAGCTGTACCTGTCGTGGATCACCAGATTTAACGGTTAGACAAGAATACTCAATTTTATGGATTATGTGGATGGATGAATGGAGCAATGATAAAGTGATAGGAGTGTGAAACGGGACTATTTCAAAATTCTCACTCAGCACTCCTTACTCCATCATAAATTACTCTCCAACTCACCGACGTGGAAATTTGATGCATTGCCCATGCCCATTTAGGTACAATTTTCGATGGTATCTTTCAACTCCACATTCCTAAATTGTCTCGAAATAAGCAGCGCGATCTTGAAGGAATTCAGTTATTACCAGGTCACAGTCGTGTACTTCTGGCCCAGATATGATAAAAATCACGTGACTCGTAAATAAATTGTACCACTGTAGCGGACAGTCCTGAAAGACACGTCACGTTGCTAGATGGAAACGGGATATTCCTGAGACAGATTTCTCTTGTTCTCTAGTTACAAACGGCGTTTCTTACCCCAGACACGTAATCATCGGGCCACACCGTGTAAAACTCTTACAGAGAGGACAGTCTTTAGATGTATTTGGATTTTGAGAATACTTTGACACTGTAAGCAGATTTTCAAGTGGTAGGCCTACGTAAATTTCTCTGTTAGGTACACTCATGAATAGAACTCAGACATGTACGAATTTAAAACGTTAAAAATAGGAAGGCAGAAAGGTACTGAAATATGAAAAATAGGCACTAAAATGACAATAGTAATATGCGTTGCAAAAGCGGTATGTTGAAGTTTTCATGTTCGAGGAGAAGTTTGAAAAAGCGAAACGTAGTTGAGCTTTTTTTTATTTCCTAGAATTGAAAGAAAACATACCGCTCATGTATCATACATTATTTTGTGCGAAGATCGTTTATTACATACCTGAAAGACGAATTTCTAATTAGTTGCAATGAAATCTCCATCTTGGTTTCTGTTCAGTGACGGCAAATTAGCAAAACAAAAATATCTATCTTCAACATTGTTGCTTTAAAATGTTTTCTGTGTTTACTATACTCCAGCAGGCCGTGGCGAACTTAAAACAAACGGTAAGGTTATATAATGATCTATTTTTCATTTTAATATTTTATCAATATTATTTATATTCATATTGCAGTAATAACATCGGCAAGTTTGTTGATTTTTTCACGGCTTCCTTAATGTTACTTGCATCACCAATGCAGTAACTTTAGTGGAGTTGTAGAGTTTACTTAATTTTTGCAAATATGTAAAAACAATAATTAACATTGCAATTTAGGTGAAATTTCAGTAGTAAGTTTCCAATTTATAATTATTACTATATTGAACGTCTCTAAAAATAATATGTTAAAAGCCTAAAGCAGTAAAATCAGTATGTCACTTAAGCGGTAAGAAGAGGGAAATTGTTATGTGTGTTAGGTTGGGAATACTGAATGTGGAATTTTAGACTTTCCGCGGATTGGTTTTGTGCGGAAACCAAGCAAATACGCACGATCTTGCGCAAATAATATTAAAAATATGAGCATCTATGTTTTATAAGTGCTTTAAATGTCACTTCTTTCCATGTTACACCTGTGAAAAAGTACGGTTAATCTATGAGTTGAAATACAAATTTAATTCCAAATAAAATTAAAATAATTAGGCCTATTATACCGATTTCCTTAAAACAACAACGTAACCAAGAAAAAGGTTAAATTGCTCTCTGGTCCTCCAGAATGCCGTGACCCCGGGAGTTGAGAATCACCCACACTGGCCCGGACTGTGTAGCTATCGCAGAACGAGCCATCAATGGAAAGAGTAGTCGCAGGTTTTCCATTAGAACTTTTAATTTGTGTTAGTAATGTTATATTTGAAAGCTTATAAATGTATTTGTAATACTACTTTCGATTATTTAGTGATTTCCAACTTGTATTTTCGCGACACTAATTTTAAATAGTTCTGGCACAAGTGAAGATCTTAGTTTAGCTATTCATATCATGGTTAAGTGAAAACCCGTCTGAAATTTAAAACGTATTTGAAGGAGTTAAATTGCATTTAAGCCTTTACATTGGCACACCTAATTAACTCTGCAGATTTCTGTGGTTGAACGTGTCTTGAAGTTAACTATAGTCCCGTCGCTCTAATTTCCGGCAGCCAATCGCGTTGCAGGTCGGCTACATTTAAACGTGTGCGTCTTGTGATTCGCTGAGGAAGACGTTATTCATTTCTTAAGGCTCGATAAATACTTAATATAATCGCCCGCCATTTTGGCTCTTTCGTTGGAGTTCGCAGAAAGCACACGAAGACGTCATTTGCCGCTCAATTATTTGCTGAATTACAGTGCGTTTGATTTATTATCATAGGAGCTACGACATGATAATGTTTAACGGTTTGGCAAATAGATTCCTCGTATGGTAGCTCGGCAACGAAAGAACAAAAATGGCAAACGATATTACCTACCTAGACTTTACAGAGCCTTCACTTCCTAAGACGTAAGCAAAGAGGAGGAGTCACGCCGGGAATAACAGCGTCGCGACTATGGATCTCGGCTTCATATCTTTAATTGGTTATTATAACAGCACTGTATCAACTGTCCGGTTATCAAGTTCGCCGGAATTGTAGCATTTTTGCGAAATGAATAGAATTACCTGACATTTGCCTTACAATTTGAGAGAACCCAGGATAGTAATATGCGTTAAAAGAGCGGTATGTTCGAGGAAAAGATTGAAAAAGCTAAACGTAGTTGAGCTTTTTTAATTTCCGAGAACATGAAAACAAACATACCGCTCGTGTATCGTACATTATTTTGTGCGAAGATCGTTTATTACATACCTGAAAGAGGAATTTCTAATTAGTTGCAATGAAATCTCCATCTTGGTTTCTGTTCAATGACGGCAACTTTCAAAAACTAAAATATCTATCTTCAACATTGTTGCTATAAAATGTTTTCTGTGTTTACTTTATTCCAGCAGGCCGTGATATACGTCTGTCTTTTTTTTCCCCCCAGTCTATAAATGCGAACTTAAAACAAACGGTAAGGTTATGTAATGATTGATTTTTCATTTTAATATTTTAACAATATCATTTATATAACATATTGCAGTAATAACATCGGCATCTGGAATCTTGTTGATTTTTTCACGGCTTCCTTAATGTTACTTGCAATACAAATGCAGTAACTTTTGTGGTGTTGTAGATTTTACTTAATTTTTGCAAATATTTAAAACAATAATTAACAGTGCAATTTAGGTGAAATTGCAGTGGTAAGTTTCCAATTTATAATTAGTACTATGTTAAACGTCTCTAAAAATAATAATATGTTAAAAGCCTAAAGCAGTAAAATGAATATGGCACTTAAGCGGTAAGAAGAGGGAAATTGTTATGTGTGTTACGTTGGGAATACTGAATGTGGTATTTCACACTTACCGCTTATTGATTTTGTGCGGAAAACAAGCAAATACGCACGATCTTGCACAAAACTATTTCAACTAGATCAGCAAAGTCGTGGTGGCATGTAGATGAGTGTGTTATCAGCAAAATAGCCTTTGGAGTGAGGCTATTGTGTGGAAAGTAAATCACAACTGCCAGAAAAAAGCGGGCTAGGATGGTTCTTCCCCTGGATCCAGTATCAGCCTCCTCAAATGACGGTGCTGTGCGGAAACCGCATTTCCCACGCTCCGTATGATTCAGTGTTATGAGACTCTGAAGATGGCATGCTGTGGTCCGTAACGAGATTTGGAAACAAAAATAGACTTAATCGCAACGTATGACGTATTTCAGTAACCTAGTGAGAATAATGGGGCATCATCATCTTTATCAACAGCAACTTCATGGTATAGTTTCCGTTAGCCCGCTGATTTCGTTTTAAATGTTTTAAAACGTGTTCCTCTGTTACGGCTCACTTTGTGATGGCATGCCATTATTTTTAATGGGATGTGATATAAATCATTCAGGAAGAGTGCTAGTAGCAGGTGTTCCTGTTGTTAATTGTGATGTCCCTTAATTGTTTAACAAAAAATAATCGGTTGCGTATAGCTTTGGTAATGATAAAGCATCATAATATGGCTCACATGAGATCTCAGTATTCATGTCTCTGCAGCTTCAGATAACTATGTATCATCATCTTAATACTCATCACTCATTTTAGTTTCGTGCAGTGAAGACATTATAGGTAAACCACGAGAGGTTTTTGATTTTACCAGTAGTTGCGAGGAAATTTATCAGCATGTATGCTACTTGGGTGTTAATTTTTCTGACGTCTGTACATTCGATTCCCAAACCGTTTTAAACGACCTGAAAACTAGATTAGATTTGCTCATCTCGTCGCCTTTATTACATCCTGATCAAAAGTTTTGTATATTAAATTCCTCAATTTGCCCATCATTAATCTACACATTTCAGACAATGCCTTTGAAAACAATACCCAATACTTTTTAGATAACGCTGATAAAATTATTAAAAGCATTCTTAAAGAAATTTTGCACCTACCAGCTGACACACCCGATTCTATGGTATATACACATCGTAAATATAAAGGTCTTGGTCTTTTTAGGGTACGCTGGGAATCCACGCTACAACATATTAACGGCTTACGGGTATTACACAAAATTAATGATCCTTACATTCCTTCCACTAGGGACCTTATTGAGGAGAGTAAAACATGTTTAAATATCCTTAAATAAACTCCTGCTAATTCTTTTTTAAATAATCGTGAAAATTTTGTGGACTCTCGAAAAGTTAGAGACGCTTTAAGAGAAAAAGAATTTGAAAATTGGTGTACATTGCAACAAAAGGGTAAAGGAGTGATTCTTAACAAAGAGTTCCCCCCAGCAAACAGCTGGATAAGAAATCACAAAGGTCTAACCCTCTCGGAATGGATAGACGCCCTTAAAATGGTAGGCTATGTCGCTCCGGTCCGAGCTGTACCGGGTAGAAGTCGGGATGGTACCCGCTGTAGGCGCTGTCTCAGTGAGATTGAAACTCTTTCCCACATTCTTGGCTTCTGCCCCTATAGTGAGGCCCTTCGTAACATCCGTCACCATGCTGTCCGTTCTATGCTGGCCGAGGCGCTGAAGGAAGTAGGGTTTACAGTCCATCAAGAGGTGCAGGGACTAGCCACACAAGGAAGTGTTCGGCGAATTGATATCATTGCCATTAAGAACAACTCGGCATACATTCTCGATCCCACCATCAGATTTGAGACACATGCAGATCAACCGCATGAGGTGGACAGTGAAAAGAAACGGATCTATGAACCAACAATCCCGTTCTATAAAGATAAATATAGCCTGTCCCACATTGATGTAATAGGTCTGATGGTGGGAGCACGAGGTACCATACCCTCCTTCTTTGCCAACAAATGTAAACACCTGGGGCTAACACACAGCATTGTGAAGAAAATAGCCATTAGTGCCCTCAAAGGATCGGTTCAGATATTGAGAAATCATTTGTATGGGAGTGATAATGGAAATTTCAAGTTATCTTAACCGATGGCTGTTGATTGGTTTGGATATCAATGCCAATACCTAAATCCGTACTGTTATTTTTCTTGCGGTATATGGCATTCATATCATTCTAATCTATCTGATGATATTTTTTTTTCCTCTTTCTTAACTGTAAATGAGCACAAACGCTACTTAGGTGTAAATTTTTCTGACATTTTGTATATTCGATTCCCTCATCGTTTCAAATGCATATCATTTTACCTTTTAGGTCTGTTTCCAAATTATATGTAATACGTTTTTTGTCAAATCTGGCAACCTTTTCGTAAGGGAAGCTAACTATATATATATATATATATATATATATATATATATATATATTCACTACAGGTTTTGATTGATCTAGAGAAATTCAAAACTCGAGTGGGATTTAAATTGACTATTACACGTTTAGAAGAAAGTATATAAAGATTAAAAGAAATAAAGTACTCTAATACAATAAAATATTAATTGACTTACTAAAATTCTATTTCACTAATCTTAGCTTTACCAAAACGTTTGAACGGAACCGCCATTTTCAGTTGACTATCTATGCGGTAAACAAATGACAATCGCAAAGCATGTTTATATTACCGTAAAGAATTTTCAGTTTGAAATGTTGGCAAACAAAGAAACAAATGGTAGCGGGGGGGGGTGATAAAAACAGAAAAAGTATATAAAGATTAGAAAAATAAAGTACGCTAATACAATAAAATAGATACAAATTGACTTACTAAAATTCTTTTTCACTAATGTCACCTTCACCAAAATGTTTGAACAGAGCCGCCATTTCAGTCGACTATCTATGCGGGAAAGAAATGACGATCGCAAAGCATATTATATATTACCGTAAAGAATTTGCAGTTTGAAATGTTGGCAAACAAAGAAAGAAATGCTAGGGAAATGATAAGAAACAGATGCTAGGGAAGTAATAAAAATAAATAAATGCTAGGGAAGTGATACAATTGTAGAGATAAACAACCATAATAATAATAATAATAATAATAATAATAATAATAATAATAATAATAATAATAATAATAATAATAATGATCTTTATTGTCATTGAATGAAAAACTTCACTATAGACATTGTCAAATGTTACAATCTTACTGAATAACTGTCTGTATGAACAGAGGTCTACAGTGTGTGATTGGTTGAAACACGTCCTTTGGTGGTACCGTTTTATTGGTCAAAAGCAATATGACGTAGTCTAATAGTCTTGCAAAATTAAAACCTCGATAGAGCTATATCGCTATAGAATAAGAAATAATAAATTGATTAAAAATAAGACGATGTTATTGATTAATACTCCTACAAGGTTAAAGGAACTACCATAGGTGAAATTAATTGATAAACAAACTAAACAATCAAGAGAAAGTAAAAATTATAATAGTTTGTATTTTTATGTTGTTATGTAAGTTAATGAGAACAAAAGATATTATAAGCGCAAATTCAGTACATAATGTACTGTTGTGCATCGTATTACAAAATGAAACGCTAATTCTAGAACATTTTTAAAGCGAAAACACTGATATCTTATTGAAATCCCACAATACAACTCTTCACAGACGAAATCTCTGTTACGACTAGGCCAGGAAAATATCTTCGTAAAATCCGTAAAATCTTTCGATTTCATTCTCATTACCAAAAAATAAGGCGGACATGTAAACTTTCTCCTACAAACGTGCAAGCATGTGTATCAATATTAGAAACACTAAAAACTCGTTTTTGTTAAAATGGACTTGTGTAGTTTCCCAAATAAACGTTTCAAGTAAAAAACAATTGGCGCCTTACTTGGAAATTCTGTTGAGCATGAGAAATTGGATGAGAAATGGGAGGACAACGGATAGTCTGGGTTAAGAAATTATCTGAATTAGAAGCCCAACTTGGGTTGCAAAGGCAATATACTATTAGTATTGTACATCCGATCGCTCTGGGCTCTGATAATGCATGGCATGGAAGACTCGAACTCCATCCCGGGGGATTCAGATCACACCCCCTGCAGCTCTGGAGCATGACAAACACAAGTTTAAATTACATCGAGGTATTTCAATTACTTAAAATAACATTTGTTCGTCCTTCTTTGATCACGGTTATAAATCTTGGGTAGCGAGCCAAGCAGCCTGGACGAGAGTTGGGGGTGTCTTCGATTTACTGTAGGGGAGAGAGATCGGTTTGATTTCCCTTTACAAGACTTGGAGGCTTTAAAAATCCCCTCGCAAGGATGGAAGACGCCCCAGCCTCAGAGCTCGCCGCGCCGTTTTCTTTTACAAGCAGAAGGGGATGCTGTATCGATAGGCAATAAAGACCTGGCTTGATGTTTCAGTTTTCTAATAAAGCGCTTTTGATGTAATTTAGAGTGGCATCCAAGAGAACAGTACCTGCAGCTTATTGATACTGCATCGCAACTTCACTTTTCTCTATCAAGCGAGGATGATGGCGTGATGTGCTTCTGAAACTTATTCCGAGCCCTGCTCTGTTTAAGGGGCTAGGTACAGCTTACAGCAGCAAAATTTTTGGAAATATTCAACATTTTTTCCTCCATTACTGTATCTTATACTGGGTGTTCATTTCAAAGTGTGTCATGACGTCACTGTTGTGAGTCAGCGATTTGAATCGAGTTTCAGCTTTTATGTCAAGAGAAGTTGCCTATTAATCAAGGCGTTCAATCTGAACTTGAGAACGTGTACGGTATAACTTGAACGTCGTAGCAACAGATGGCGGTCTGTAAAGTCTGTGTGCCACCATAACCTCTTTCGAACTGTGTTTTTCGTGGGCAAGTCGTACGCAGGGTATTTGTTATCATCGGTTGCGCACGGCAACATTTCACAATACGAATCAAATGCTCCGTGTCCATGTTGACCGTCCAAGTTAATGTCAACAAATACGTAAGTAATCGTCTTAACCCTCTCCCCATATCCCGACAGTAAGAAAAAAAACTCACCTCAGTACGTGTTTCCAAACAGTTCACATTCCTGCCACTACAGGTGTTACCGTACGTATCGGTAAGTACTCTTCAGAATGAACGCCGTACTTGCTAGGCAACTTCTCTGGCACATAAGTAATACGCCTCTGTGGAAGTGTAGGTAGATTGAATTCTCTAGGCTCATCGGCTAGCCACATGACGGCATACAGCGAGTCATGACACACTTTGAACTGAACACGCAGTACAATAATGAAAATTTGTATGTATAAGACACTGGCCTTCTACTAAATGAAAACACATTATGGAACGAGCCTATAATGGTATTAATTAAGACTCGAGTATGTTTATGAAACGAGCGCAAGCGAGTTTCATAATTTTCATACGAGCGTCTTAATTCATTATAGGCAAGTTTCATACGACTTTTTATGCTCGACCATATTTCTAACTTGAAATTATTCATAATAACTATTCATGTTATTCTTATCTGACTGGGGAGCGGAACTGACCTTGTGCAATATCTCGTAAATTGTGAGATGTGCGCAGACGCGAAAGTATTGATTTTTTCCGACAAAGAAATGTCATTGACCTTGATATAATCTAGAGAGTAAAATGAACAGTAATCTTGATATAACCTTGAAATTGGTTTAGACATTGAAAAACGAGATGACAAATTGAATTTATTTGGATATTATTTACAATTAACGCTAATTATTATAGTATAACAGAACATAACCTTCTGCGACAGTATTGGATTTCCAGCCTCCGTGACGTTTCGCTAATTGTCTTTCGATTGCATATCCGAGAATAATCGATACTTGCGCTTTCTTATTGCTACAATGGTGTTTTCTGATTGGTGGAACACCTTAACTTTAATGAATAGGTGTACTTTAATGAGGTCCATTAAAGGGCTGCTACCAGGTGTATAATTACTACATTTCGGCATGGTCCAGCATAAAATTATATATATATATATATATATATATATATATATATATATATATATATATATTTTTTTTTTCAAAATTAAAAATGTTGGCAGTTCACTGTGCAGTGATGAAGCGTTTCCCTCATAACTAAAAAATTTTTAACTTTTTCATGTTCTCTCTCTTTTATTTTATTGCTGAAACTCATGTTTACAATATCATGCTCTTTTAACTACATTCCTTGATAAATAATATATTTTTTTTTATTTTGTGCAATAGAAAATACTGATATTTGACCATTTTTAAAATGAATTTATTTTTTATCAGACAATCTATCAAAGCCAGAGAAGTAATCTTGCATCATATTGTAGATATAACATGCATAAATACACACAAAAAATTTCATCGCAGAATGTTGGATAGTTTTTGAGTTATGTGGGAAAGGTATCATGATGCACAGTGAACTGAATTTTGGGGGGGGGGGGGGGAAATAGTAAAAAAAATTTTTAAATCCCAAAAATACTTTTTTCATATAGCAGAAGGACAGTGTTTTGTAATATACTAATTTTCATTATTGTACAAGATACAGTAATGGAGGAAAAAAATGTTTCATGTTTCCAAAATTTCACGGCTGTAAGCTGTACCTAACCCCTTAAGGTGACATCTACATGACCGCATAGAAAATTCTGTATACATTTTTCTAACATTTAAACTACAGATGCACTAATATGAGAACCGTAATTTTCTGTAATTTTTACAGCGTTTTATTTACGCATATTTTAAGGTTAAACAACTATTAGATTAATAGATTTTTCTACAGAGTGCAACGTATCATTTGTATAAAATAGCAAGTGAAAATCATTAAACGTGTGAAAATTAAAATAATAGAACAAGTTTCTGAATTTGCATATTTAGGAAATTTATTTTCATAACACAAAACTGATCTAGATGTCAAATTACAAAAATACAATAACATGAATGAAGTCATTAGAAGGTTTTTGGTAAACAGATGACAGTGTCAAAAAATCTGAAAGTTAAAATTTATAAAACAGTTATATTACCGGTTGTTGTTTATGTTTGTGAAACTTGGATTCTCACTTTGAGAGAGGAACAGAGGTTAAGGGTTTTTGAGAATAAGGTGCTTAGGAAAATATTTAGGGCTAAGAGAGATGAAGTTACAGGAGAATGGAGAAAGTTACATACGCAGAACTGCACGCATTGTATTCTTCACCTGACATAATTAGGAACATTAAATTCAGATGTTTGAGATTGGCAGGACATGTAGAACGTATGGGCGAAATAGAGCGTTAGTTGGGAGGCCAGAGGAAAAAATACCTTTGGGGAGGTCGAGATGTAGATGGGAGGATAATATAAAAATGGATTTGAGGGAGGTGTGATGTGATTGTAGAGACTGGATTAATCTTGCTCAGGATAGGGTCCGATGGCGGGCTTATGTGAGGGCGGCAATGAACCTCCGGGTTCGCTAAAAGCCATAAGTAATTTATGTACTCTGTGGTCTTGTACCATACTGCCTCCTAGAGGAAATGCCGCTATTTCCAGAGATCAAAGAGAGAACTCGTCGAACTGTAAGCGGTGCAGATCGTGCACAGTAGCGGTTGTGAAGTGGGCCGATTATTTTCCTCACACGTGTGAATGGAAACGGCTTCTGTCTGCGTGACACCGATGGGCGCCCGGGGCGAGTGGCCACCAACTTGAATTCATTTCACACAAAACTGAAATATTCCACAAAAAGAGACCTGCAATTAAGTGGCGTTCACACAACCTTGAGCTTGGCATCCGTTATTTGTTGCTCTAGAATTGATTTACCACTAATGCTTCAGCAGCTGCGGAATTGGAAATGCGGCAATTTCCTAATCTTATCCTTCTGTTACTGACATGACCACTAATAGTATACTTACTAATGATTTACTACCATTACTACAGCTGTTAACACATTTACCTTTAGTTACTTGTTGCGGGAGCGTCGCGGATAAGGCGTGGCAAGACGTAAGGTCGCGGGTTCAATTCCCGATAGGGTCAAGACTTTCTTCGTTGATCTAATTCCTTCGGCCTCTAACAGAACTGATAATAGGAGTGTATCCTTGAGGATAAAGGCTAATAGAACGCAGGAGCGACATTCGTATTTCTATAGATGTAGATTCATTTTCCGGGCTGAGAGGCCGTGGTCTATTAGTTGGTTTTATACCAGACGTTTCGTCTGCAACTGCGGCAGACATCTTCAGTGGAGTGGTATCCGAGGTCGCAAGACTCTTCTCGGCGTACCTGAGGCAACTGATCTTCAGTGGAGTGGTATCCGAGGTCGCAAGGCTCTTCTCGGCGTACCTGAGGCAACTGATCTTCAGTGGAGTGGTATCCGAGGTCGCAAGACTCTTCTCGGCGTACCTGAGGCAACTGATCTTCAGTGGAGTGGTATCCGAGGTCGCAAGACTCTTCTCGGCGTACCTGAGGCAACTGATCTTCAGTGGAGTGGTATCCGAGGTCGCAAGACTCTTCTCGGCGTACCTGAGGCAACTGATCTTCAGTGGAGTGGTATCCGAGGTCGCAAGACTCTTCTCGGCGTACCTGAGGCAACTGATCTTCAGTGGAGTGGTATCCGAGGTCGCAAGACTCTTCTCGGCGTACCTGAGGCAACTGATCTTCAGTGGAGTGGTATCCGAGGTCGCAAGACTCTTCTCGGCGTACCTGAGGCAACTGATCTTCAGTGGAGTGGTATCCGAGGTCGCAAGACTCTTCTCGGCGTACCTGAGGCAACTGATCTTCAGTGGAGTGGTATCCGAGGTCGCAAGACTCTTCTCGGCGTACCTGAGGCAACTGATCTTCAGTGGAGTGGTATCCGAGGTCGCAAGACTCTTCTCGGCGTACCTGAGGCAACTGATCTTCAGTGGAGTGGTATCCGAGGTCGCAAGACTCTTCTCGGCGTACCTGAGGCAACTGATCTTCAGTGGAGTGGTATCCGAGGTCGCAAGACTCTTCTCGGCGTACCTGAGGCAACTGATGACAGCAGTTGCCTCAGGTACGCCGAGAAGAGTCTTGCGACCTCGGATACCACTCCACTGAAGATGTCTGCCGCAGTTGCAGAGGAAACGTCTGGTATAAAACCAACTAATAGACCACGGCCTCTCAGCCCGGAAAATGAATCTACATCTATAGACTCCGGCCGTGAAAGCCTACACTGCAAGATTCGTATTTCTATTAAATGCCGATTGTGTAGGCAAGGTGGAAGCTTTAACAACCTTCTTACATAGTCTGTAATAGGGATGTGTTTACCATTACTGTAGCCAAACTAGACCTACTACCACTGTTATTGTTACTACCGTTGCTGCTAATAGTTTTACTACCATTACGGCTGTTAGTATTAATTTTAATACTGCTGATGTCACTAACGATTTTACTGGTATTACTAGTATTGCTGCTGCTTTATTTATTGAATCTGACAGGATTAAGGTCGTAGGGCAGGCATGTCAATTGATGCCCACAAGATCAAGCGCGCGCTTTAGAGTTCAGGAGAACCTTAGCGCTGAGGATAACAATATTTCTTTGTCTGTGCTGTCTGCGTCGGAAAGGACGTAATAAATGGGATATTTACAAATTCAGTCCCTTTCTGAAATCCATTAAATAATTATTTGTCGAAAACAAGGCAATGGCAGAATGAAAATTAGCAAGAATATACAAAGTAGGACTAATGTATTAGAGCAGACATGTCAATTAATGCCCACAGGAACAAGCGCGCGATTTAGAGCCCAGGAGAGCCTGAGCGCTTTACAGCGGAAAGGAAACAGACAGACGAAAGAGGTGGTTTATGCCGCTTGGTCGAGCTATATTCAGGGATGGCCAGCACTGATTCAATAGATAAAGGGAAGAGAACTTATTAAAACTGTATCCATATTAATTTTTAGATTTGCCTGAGAAGTATAAGTGCATTATAAGAATTAGGTTTTAATTTTAATGCTCATTTTTTACAAGTTTCATTTTTTTTATTCAAAAGAAATATTTTCTCAACTTTTCGTATAGAAAAGTGAAATTTTCAGGTATAGGTCTATTTATTTAGTAGCCTTACAGAATGTTTTCGTAAACCTAATATACCGTATATATGTATTACTGAAGATAGTGTATTGAAAATTTTGAAAATATTCGGATGGAAATTGTTTGTAAGGAACTGAATTAACAAAGCAACTACTGTTACATCATAAGCAAAAGATACGTGCCCATGTGTTGTAAAAATGTCAGCTCTATACCTTCAGCAGATTTCGAGAAAATAATTTAATATTCTGATGATAGAAAGTTACTCACAAATATCACCTTAAAAGCATAATGCGATAAGCGTTTTGTTATATAATATTAGTTACACTTAAAACAGATACAGTACCTAGGTAACTTTGCTTTGTACTGTAATATTGTTTTGATTAGTTTATTGATTACTTTTGTAAGGCTAAAGATACCATCAATATCAATTCCAACTTATGTCATACTCAATCTCTTTCTTTGGAATATCACTTTCTTTATGAATAATGTGTTTCATCCACTTAATACAGTATAATATTATACTACTATGGAATTTAAGTGCATATTCCTTCTTAACTCTCTATTATGTTATTAAGATTTAAAACACAAGTGCAATATTAAGAAATCAGTGTTAGTACTTTTGTTTTACAGACAATATAGATAATATTAAACAGAAAGAAGCCATATAAAAATAACGACATAAAATTTCACGTTCCGTTTCAAGTTTGTGCACCACTGTTTTCTTAATCCAACAGGTTGCTTATTCATATACACAACCCTTCTTCTTTCCATACTTAGCGCTTGCTGCCCGCGCACGACGTCAAGGTCAGAAAAATGAGATTGCTTTGACATCACTGCCATACGGCCTTCTCTTCAGATAGCACATAGGCTACAAATACAAGAAATACAAACACTGATAATAAATAACTCAAATTACATTGAAGTCCAGTAGAGGATCAACAGGACCTAAAGAGAACATTTTAGAACACTCATAAAATGAGTAAAAAAAAAAAACAGAAGGCGAAATAACAGTAACAATTGAAATAATAATAATAGTAGTGATGAAGATGGCAATGATGATGATGGTAAAGATGATGATGATTATGATGTTGATAATAATAATAATAATAATAATACATTACACGTTAAGAATAAAACTAACGATATGACTTACAGAAAAATTATAATACTGGCGGACAAAAAATTTGGGACACTTGAATTTTATTCTGTAAATGTATTTAATAGGTCCCCAATATGTTTTAAATAGTGATTAATAGGATTATAATCTTACTCTACAAAAAAAAAAAAAAATGAACATTGCTTCATAACACCAACAATTTACCATCAATAATGCCCATTGTCGTCACACTCTGCATGAGCAAAATTTTGTTTAAATCTAGATTGTGATGTTATTGTTGGTAATTGGTGGTTCATTCATTCATGTGCAGAAATTAGATCTAAACAAATTAAACTTTTCGTTCTGAAAAGGAATTTTAAAATGTTACATTGCATATTATGCATTTCTGGATTCGCCCATACGTGCTACATGCCCTGCCAATCTCAAACGTCTAGATTTAATCTTCCTATTTATGTCAGGTGAAGAATACAATGCGTGCAGTTCTGCATTATGTAACTTTCTGCATTCTCCTGTAACTTCATTCCTCTTAGCACCATATATTTTCCTAAGCATCTTATTCTCCAACACCTTAACCTCTATTCCTCTCTCAGAGTGAACCATATAGAACAACCGGTAATATAACTGTTTTATAAATTCTAACTTTGAATTTTTTTAAAGCAGACTGGATGACAGAATCTTCTCCAACGAATAATAGTAGACATTTTCCATATTTATTCTGCTTTTAATTTCCTCTCGAGACTATTACTACTACCATTACTACTATTATAACTACCACTACTACTGCTCCTATTACTACCACAACTACCATTGCTATTACTGCCATTAATACCACAACTATTATGCCACTACTATTACGCCACTTCTACTACCACTACCACTAATACTACTCCAATAAACTGCCACACCTACCACTACTATTAAGCCACTTCTACTACCACTACCACTAATACTACTCCAATTACTGCCACAACTACCACTACTATTACCACTACTATTATTCCACTTCTACTACCACTACCACTAATGCTACTCCAATTACTGTCACAACTACCATTACTATTATCACTACTATTAGGCCACTTCTACTACCACTACCACTAATACTACTCCAATTACTGCCACAACTACCACTACTATTAGGCCACTTCTACTACCACTACCACTAATACTACTCCAATAAACTGCCACAACCACCACTACAATTACCACTACTATTAGGCCACTTCTACCACCACTACCATTAATACCTACTCCAATAAACTACCACAACTACCACTACTCTTAGGCCACTTCTACTACCACTACCACTAATACTACTCCAATTACTGTCACAACTACCACTACTATTATCACTGCTATTAGGCCACTTCTACTACCACTACCACTAATACTACTCCAATTACTGCCACAACTACCGCTATCACTACTACTATTAGGCCTACTGTCACAATTACTAATACTACTACCACCACCACCACCACCACTACCACTACCACTACTACTACTACTACTAATACTACTACCACCACCACCACCACCACTACCACTACTACTACTACTACTACTACTACTACTACTACCACCACCACTACCACTACCACTACTACTACTACTACTAATACTACTACCACCACCACCACCACTACCACTACTACTACTACTACCACTACCACTACTACTACTACTAATACTACTACCACCACCACTACCACTACCACTACCACTACTACTACTACTACTACCACCACTACTACTACTACTACCACCACTACTACTACTACTACTACTACTGCTACTAATACTACTACCACCACCACCACCACTACCACTACCACTACTACTACTACTACTACTAATACTACTACCACCACCACCACTACCACTACCACTACTACTACTACTACTACTTCCACCACCACTACCACTACCGCTACTACCGACACATAATGTTGGACTTAATGATGATAGTGACGAGATATGTAGTGGCAAGTAACATTCTGCATTTCGTAGTGGTAAATTGCGTGTAGCTGAATGAATATACGTAGGCGTAGACTAGACTGGAACCCAGTACCCTAGCTGCTGTGCTCGCGTCGCTAGCGTCGGAGGAGGGAAGTTATCTCGCGTGCGCTGAGTGACGTTCACCCTGCCCCAATATCCAGCTGATCCGTTCCCACATCCCCGCGATATTGAGAGGGTGTTGAAGCTATCATCCACTTCCCGATGCTCCCTCTATAATTTATGGTGCACAATGTTCCGATATTAGCGGATCCGTCCCCACATGTTATGCGGAGACAGGCATGAGAACGGAATGGATGGGCTGCGTGCCATGCAAAAGCCACATATAACTTGAGTCTTGATTACGCGATGTCGGGCTTAAGTAGAAATTTAAAATCAGTTTGGATTCTTTTCATATACACGGAACTGCTTAACACTTTCTAGATGTATGCATATCAATGTTGAGCAGGAAGTTTTGGAGATACCTAGTCATATTTAGGTACATTATCTACACAGTAAACAAAAAGTATGGAATATTGCTTATAACCAGGCTTCGAGACTTTGGACCCGATACAATAAGTTTACTGTGCATGCACTATAGGTTGTTGACTCGCTGCAGGTAGATAGAGATGTGTTGAGGTAACAACGTTGCTATTTAGAGTAGAGTACGGTAGTATGGGGAAACACATATGTACATTCTGAAAGTAAATATATATTACACAATGATAATGTCAAAAGAATGTGAAAAGCATATATTCTCCTGTCTTTTATAAGCATTTGTGTTCAATTATACACAGTGTTAATGGTGGAAATAAGCACGTAGCAATTTTAATTTTTTCATTTATCCTATTGTCCGTCTTTAGGAAGTGTAGTTACAGCACCGAATTGCAATGTACCTACTACAAGATACATTCTCAGTGTCTCAAACGTAAATCTTTTTCGGTTATCTGCCAAAGTTTGTACTGTAGAAAGCTGCGCTCTACGTCGCATGACGTGATAGGAGCAAAATGAAAAAACCTAACATCATTGCAGTCTCTAAGAGACAGTCCTCTATTCTCGGGTGACTCTATGTCCACTAATTTGCTGTTTGTATTACACAATGTTCCATATCCGTCATTTTTACATAAAATTGATTTCCACTTCTGTTTTACACGTTCAGTAACCGGTATACTTGGTGTCTCAATAATTCTCTGCATCATTTTCTAAATTAATTTGAGGGCTTCCGGCATCTCTTGCTCTGACTTTTCTAACCGTGTAATAGTTTCAAACACAGTTTGTATGAAAACCAAATTATTCGTCAGAACATTAAAATCCAGAGCGTTTTCCTTTGCATATTTGTTGGCATTCATTCTACAGTACCCCCACCCACTGTACGCTTTACCATTGTACTCAATTCGCCGTTATGCGGATTTCCCACTATCGGGCCCGAAGTCTCGAAGCCTGCTTACAACTTCATCATTTTTGTTTCATTAGAATTGTTAAATACCGTTACTAGCTCTGTTAGACATATAGGCCTAATCTGTGTTAAATTTTGAATGGGACTTCCGGTATACAGGCTGAACGGTAAGCAATGTCATTATTTCAGTGGGTTATTCTTTGAGACATTTACAAAAGTTGAATGAAATTTTGCTCCTTTTCGCTTCCTTTCCGATATAAACATTGTTTTATATGAATCATTTCACAGCGTGTTTTGATTTAATTTCCAATATGTTCAGTCAATTTAAGAGATCAGTCAATTATGATAGTAAATAATTGAAATAATTATAGTTTTGTCCTTTAAATGTGCAGAAATCTGACCTGAACAAATGTAACTTTTCGTTCTGAAAAGGAATTTTAAAATTTTACATTTATTCGGATAACATTTCTGCACATTTAAAGAATATAACTAAAATGCTCTCTTTTAATTAACTGAGTATATTGGGAATTAAAGCAATGATTTTACCTAAGCACGCTAGGCACCATCCCATCGCACCTCCTCATACTCATCCTCTTTCACAATAGCCCTGCCAAGACTCTGGAATTCTGCTAGCATCAGGGACTGTCGAAATAAAATTGAATTCAAACGCAAACTTACTAGGCACTTGGTCAGTAATTGATTTCTTGTAAATAGTTCTCTTAATCTATCACAAAATATTTCAATATCCAGTAATATCATCACTATACAATTTTGTTATTCTAGGTTTAATTTGCAATTCAGTAAATATAAAATATTCTTTGTTTTTCTATGATAAATTATCTAGCTTTAATTAGACAGGTAATCTTTTCGTTCTTCGATTTTTATTGTAATTGTAATTGTAAATTTAATACTAATTGTAATTTTATTTGTAATTGTAATTGTAAATTTAATACTAATTGTAATTTTATTGTTCATATTATAGTTGGAATCTCCTGGTAGTGGGGCAGAGAAGGCCTGACAGCCTTATCTCTACCAGGTTAAATAAATAAATACTAATACTAATAATATGAATGATTGTTTCATATAAAATAGTTTTTATCTCAGAAAGAAGCAAAAACGAGAAAAATTGCATTAAACTTTTTATGCTCGACCATGCCGAAATGTAGTAATTATACACCTGGTAGCAGCCCTTTAATGGATATCATTAAAGTACACCTATTCATTAAAGTTCAGGTGTTCCACCAATCAGAAAATACCATTGTAGCAATATGAAAGCGAAAGTATCGATTATTCTCGGATATTCAATCGAAAGACAACTAGCGCGAGATTAGACAAAGTAAAAATGGCGGACACTAGTGATAACGAGCTGCAACTTACACTGCCGGAAATTTCGGCAAAAGCACTCGATGTGACTAATAACTTATTAACTTATGGTCGCTCATAAAAAGTCTTATGAAACTTGACTATAATGGTAATCAAGACGCTCGTATGAAAATTATGAAACTCGCTTGCTCTCGTTTCATAAACATACTCGCGTCTTAATTACTACCATTATAGGCTCGTTCCATAATGTACTATTTTGTTTGAAACATCTGGACACTTGTACCAAGAAACACATCCTGATCAAAGACACCCCGAAGTCATATATTTACGTGTCATCAGCGCCTCAGAGAAAATGAATAAGATGAAAAATTAATAGTAAATTCTAAATTTCAAATTAGTTTGTACTAAGTCAGTGGCGGCTTGTAACCATATATTCGTAATTTCAAGTTTCACAACCATATACAACAACCGGTAATATAGCTAATATAACTGCTTTATAAATTTGTTATTTCCATTAAATAGCCTTTGTAAATTGAAACACTTACTAACAAAAACCACTTTACATAACTACGTGCAGCTTTCTGTCTATTATCGTCGTACTTGTATGCTCCCAGAGAAGACAGAGATTTGGTTGCGTCTGTTCGTGCGGTGTCACCGGATATTCGCATTTTGAAGCGACCCTTCGCGGCGGCACACCCTGCTTTGTTTCCGCCCCATTCACTGCAGCAGCGACCGAGCGTCCCGAATCGCACATCGCGTGTCTGTCATCCCGGAGGGTTGGGGCAGGAACGTAATAGCCGACTTTATTGTGTCTATATTCTTTTATGTCACTTCGCGACAGAGATCTCGCTGCTGAGGAGAGGGTAGAGGTGCTTCACATGGATTGCCGATACTCCAGTGTCTACGAAATCAAAATTACTCGTATTACTACTCCTGTTTTATTACCTCAGTAAATAACATTATGTTCGTAAAAAATTAAAGTGGTATTTAAGGAGTCGGTCCCTCTATGAAGTTTAAGGACTAAAATGTGCGTTATTAAACTTAGTGGTCTTGTAAGGATAGTGATTGAAAATTGCAGTCGAACACAAGGCTCTCTAGCTACAGTGAGTGAAACTACCAGTTCAACACAATACTCCAGGAACCGTCATTGAGACTTCAGTTGAATACAAGGCTGTCTGGCTACAGTGAGTGAAACTGCCAGTTCAACACAATACTCCAGGAACCGTGAGTGAGACTTGGGTTGAATACAAGGCTGTCTAGCTACAGTGAGTGAAACTACCAGTTCAACACAATACTCCAGGAACCGTGAGTGAGACTTGAGTTGAATACAAGGCTGTCTAGCTACAGTGAGTGAAACTACCAGTTCAACACAATATTCCAGGAACCGTGAGTGAGACTTGAGTTGAATACAAGGCTGTCTAGCTACAGTGAGTGAAACTACCAGTTCAACACAATACTCCAGGAACCGTGAGTGAGACTTGAGTTGAATACAAGGCTGTCTAGCTAAAGTGAGTGAAACTGCCAGTTCAACAATACTCAGAAAACATGAGTGAAAATTCTGTTAAACACAAGGCTGTGTAGCGATCGTAAGTGAAACTTCCAGTCGAACACAACGTTGTCTAACGACTATAGGTGAAACTTCAAGTTGAACACAAACGCAGGGCACCATGAGTGAAGTTTTCTGTTCATCATGGTCGTGTATGGACCGTGAATGAAATTTGCAGTTGACCGTAAGTCCATCTAGATTCACTTATTGAAGCCTCCAGTTGAACACAAGATGCCGTCTTATGAATCGTGAATAGAATTTACAGTTTAACACAGACTAAAGATAGTGAGCGAAATTTGCATTAGAACACAAGGCTATCTGGAACCATTTACTGAAACTTTGAGTTCAACACAAGATGATAGAGACCGTGAGTGAAGTTTTCTGTTGAACTTGGACTCTTATGAATCGTGAGTAAAATATGTAGTTGAACACAGGTTAAAAGGACATTGAGCGAAATTTGCATTAGAACACAAGGCTATCTAAAAGCATTTACTGAAACTTCCGGTTGAACACAAGATGCTAGAGACCGTGAGTGAAGTTTTCTTTTGAACATTGTCATCTTATGAATTGTGGATAAAATCTATAGGTTAGTTGAACACAGGTGGTTTAAGGACGGTGAACGAAATTTACTTTAGAACACATGACTATCCAGGGGAATTGATTGAAACTTCCAGTTAAATAGCTAGGGGACCGTGACTGAGGCTTTCAGTTGAACGTGGCAGTCTTATGAATCGTGGATAAGATTTCTAGTTGGACACAGGTTGTCTGAGGACAGTGAATAAAACGTCCAGTTGAACATTAAACTATCTAGTTACCGTGAGGTATACTACTATAGCTGACGCCAGGATTTTTGGAGCGTGTCCTTGAGTACAGTGTCCAGTCAGTGAGTTTCTGTCGCCACTGCAGCTGAGAACGGTACCTCCTCCTAAATTACACGTCACATCAGCAATTTACCAATCACAATTGTCAGCTTTATCGCCTATAAATTGCTACAAAAGTTAGACACTCGCACTTAAGTTTCCCATTACTTATTTCACATGCCAACATCGGTGGCGCGCCCTATACTACTTGAACGCAAGACTATCCAGGATCCGTGAACGGAACTGCTGAGCTTCGCTATATCCACAAAATATGAATGGAGCCCACAGCAGGTTGAGAGAATATCTGAAGCTTTAATTAGCAAACGAGTCGTTTAATACTCTGCGGATTGTGTTTTAATAAATGGGCCATTAGGAATGTAGCAATATGACAGTAACCACGTTAAATCACAAAGCACTGCAGTCAATAGCGTTTAATTTTATATCTGTCATTATGTAATTTACCTTAATTGGCTGCAGCCCATAAATGTGATTGGTGATTCTGAATACACTGGATTGATACAGCCCCGGGGAATACAGCTTCGCTTCTTTGATCACCGCGTTAATGATAAAAGTTATTTCCTATTATCAGTAATGAATTGAACCTCTATTCGATGTAACTCATACAATATAATTACCGAGTTATGAACATAGTAATAATCGCTTTCTCTCTGACTGTTTGTATTAATTTTTATCAGAGTCTGTTTCACATCACTAGTTACAAAAATGGTATTACGGTGGCTACGTTTGTAGTTTATAATTTTAAAACATTTTCAGTAACTGAAATAATAAAAAAGAATTATAAAAGTGTGTGTTTTGTACGGTTGAAACTCGCACGTAAGTTTCTAGGACCATTAACGCTTGAGATTTCCACTGTTAATTAATTTATCTCTCAGAACAAAGTCCATTGTTCCTCACTGTGTGTACTGTTTCTTGTGTTCGAATACTCCGATGTCTACTTGTACGTTTTTTCTTCGGAGCACTTCCAGTTACATGAAAGTTTTGCCCCATAAATGATAGCTATGAGCAGTATGGGATGCAGATAAATGCAAACAAGACGAAGACCATGACTATAGGAAGAAAAATAAAGAAGATAAACTTGCGAATTCAAAATGAAGCAGTAGAGCAAGTGGACAGCTTCAAATACTTGGTGTGTACTATAAACAGTAACATGAGCTACTGCCAGGAAGTCAAAACGAGAATAGCAATGGCAAGGGAAGTTTTAGTAGTAAAAGGAGCATCTTCTGCGGATCTCTGAAAAAAGAACTAAGAAAGAGACTAATGAAGTGTTTCGTGTGGAGTGTCGCATTGTATTGGAAGAGAAACATGGACATTACGACGAAATGAAGAGAAGCGACTAGAAGCATTTGAAATGTGGATATGGAGAGGAATGGAACGTGTGAAGTGGACAGACAAAATAAGAAATGAAGATGTGTTGGAAAGAGCGGGGGACGAAAGAATGATGCTCAAACTGATGAGGAAAAGGAAAAGAAAATGGTTAGGTCACTGGCTACGAAGACACTGCCTACTGAAGGATGCAGTGGTAGGACTGGTGAACGGGAGAAAAGTTCGGGGCAGAAGAAGATATCAGAGGATAGACGACATCAAGATATATCGCTCTTATAAGGAGACTAAAAAGAAGACAGAAAATAGGAAAATTGGAGAAGGCTGAGTTTGCAGTGAAAGACCTGCCCTTGGGCAGAAAATTATGAATGAATGAACGAACTTGATTGTATGTTGAGTGGGACTTACTTGATCATGCCTGTGAAGATAAAAAGGACGCCGATAGTTTGTTCCAGAAGCAATGGCTTAATCATTATTTTTATAAAATGTATTAAGAGCAACTGTAAGTTCCGATCCATGTTTCTACAAATGGCGTAATCATGTTAAACAAATGATAGTAAGTTTTGACAACATCAAGAGGAAAAATTTCGCGCAGCAAACAAGAAATCCCCGATTTACTGAAACACATTGTATTTGGAGATCACAAACTTATATCCTTTTTCTGACACTTTTGTTGTGTTATTTACGACGTGGAAAGGCGTATGTTTCACAAAAGAAACCGAAGATATTATTTAGATCTTCTTGAAAAGTTGATATACAATAATGTGTTTCTATCTGACAGTCAATGTTTTATATTACTGGCCGCTGTTACTGGCTGGATAGCAACTTGTTATACAGAGCGAGAAGCTCCGGATAACGTTCGGAAGCAGTCAACTCTCTTAACTTGTAAACAAGTGTAAGGATGAATGTGAGAACAGCGGTATCTGCGAGATTGGCCCGAGACCAAGTCCTCGCCTTGCCGAAATACACGTAAACATAAATTGCTGCAACAGGAAATTCCAAGCTACAAACGAGAAGTGAGCGACCTTACAGTCACTAGGCTGGGTTTGTTGACAAGAGCTTTCCCTGCTGAAATGAGCTTACAATGTGTTAATCATTTCCAAATGCAACAGGAGTGGCCAGGATTTTAATTCGGACCACGTTTCTTGGACAAGGACAGAGCTTCTCTCTGCATAAGCATAGAAATTAGCATTTCTCGTATTTTTTATGGGAATACGTCTGTAATTTCGGTCAGTATTAGGATACCATCACAGAAAGTCGAACGACACATTTTCAGGCCAGTTTTGTAACTTATTAAATAAGTATATAATAAATTTTCAATCTTAAGACATATCAACTTGCAAATGTTTATTTGCTATTTAATAAGATATATGAACGTTTTCGCCGTTTGAGGCATCTTCAGATATAACAAAACATATAATCTGGACCTATAATAATAAATTATGCAAATAACAAAGAATAAAGAACAATGTATGTATACAATACATGAGATTCATGAGCTTTATGTAAAATGTGACATAATATAGGATAATTGTTGACATAATCTTTAGATTTTGAAATTGAATTGGACGGATATTTTATACATATAGCTCATGTTACAAATAAAATATACAATTATGATTAAAATTTGTCAATAATGTTAAAATTTTAAAATTTATAATGATGATTGATAAAATAGATATTTTAAGAGTAATCATTAGTTGAGGATTGTCGTAGGATATACGATAATTTTCAGATGAAACACATACATAACACACGAACATCAGCTACGCAAATTATCTTATACCCTACGACAATCCTCAACTAATGACTATTCTTAAAATATCTATTTTATCAATCATCATTATAAATTTTAAAATTTTAACATTATTGACACATTTTAATCATAATTGTATATTTTATTTGTAACATGAGCTATATGTATAAAATATCCGTCCAATTCAATTTCAAAATCTAAAGATTATATCAACAATTATCCTATATTATGTCACATTTTACATAAAGCTCATGAATCTCATGTATTGCATACATACATTGTTCTTTATTCTTTGTTATTTGCATAATTTATTATTATAGGTCCAGATTATATGTTTTGTTATATCTGAAGATGCCCCAAACGGCGAAAACGTTCATATATCTTATTAAATAGCAAATAAACATTTGCAAGTTGATATGTCTTAAGATTGAAAATTTATTATATACTTATTTAATAATTCACCAGGCATATTGAAATATAAAAATGAATTGTAAATCAGTTTTGTAACGCTTATAATTCCTAAAGTATACTACGTATTCCAATAAAATAAACCTCCATCGGCAGACGAAGAATCAATGTAGACAATGTAACTTTTAGTTGGAGCGGGTGACGTCATCCAGCGATGTGCGGGAGGGAAAATTTTCAGGCATAAATTGGCTGGTCGCACGGCATCCGAAGCAGTGTAACTCGAGAATGCGAAGCAATAGAACGATCGCAGTGGTGTCGAATGATTCGTAACGAACAAGGCTACAATCTCAATTGAGCAATAATGTGCAGTCGACAAGTTAAAGTGCAGAAATTCGAGAGTGAATTTGAGTGAAGATAAAATATTCACAATATCGAGACATAAGCAGCGCAAATGGGAGCTGGCGTATGAGTAACGGGTATCAAAACAATAGAGCGCTGTGGTTACTGTAGAAACCGACATTTTTACACTCAGTGCATGTCATAAATAAATATGACGTTCTCTGGAACAAGAACTTAACCACAAAATCTTGAATTTGATATACGGCACTGAGCAGAACGACATTAAAATGTTTCTAAAGGGTTCTCTGTTTGAGTAATGGTGGTGGTGGTGGTGGTAGTGATAGTGGTACCGTCCGTTACTCAGGAGAAGACGAGCGGAAAGAATGTGGCCTTCTTGACTATCGCTGTTTATTATAAACATCGCTCAGATAAGCATCCCAGTAGCCAGGTTATTACTCGTGCAGGAAACATGAGTAACAATGCCTATGGAAATTAAAGCTAAGTTGAACAGAAGGAGACCCAATGTTTCCGCTTACTGCAGTACAAATATTGCACGTGTTGTCGTACGTTATCTGTTCACATCCCTTCCTCCTCAGTCCGCTCTCGTCTTCTCCTGAGTCACCGACAGTAGCAATAGGACGGCGGCAGAGGCGGTAATGATTATTGTAGTAATATTGTAGGCGTTACGTAAAGGTTTATTCAAAAGTAATTAAAGATTTTAAAGTCCTGTGATTTTGTTAAGAAGAATGTTTATTAAGAATAATATAATTTAGTTCAGTCCACACCTGTGGAGTAACGTTTAGCGCGTCTGGCCACGAAACCAAGTGGCCCGGGTTCGATTCCCGATCGGGACAAGTTATCTGGTTGAGGTTTTTTCCGGGGTTTTCCCTCAACCCAATATGAGCAAATGCTGGGTAACTTTCGGTGCTGGATCCCGGACTCATTTCACCGGCATTATCCCCTTCATCTCATTCAGACGTTAAATAACCTAATATGTTGAGAAAGCGTCTTAAAATAACCCACTAAAATAAATAAAATAATAATTTAGTTCATAAAGAAATGCTATCATTCTCTGTCAAGGAACCGGTCTCTTCAATTTTGTTACAAGCTTCCACGAAGATGACCAGTTGCAGAGTTCTGAATCTTCTCAGTGCGTTCGAACAATCTCTGTGGCATTCATAATAATCTATACTAATAATAAATCTGTAACCGAAATTTTTCTAGTAATTTTCGATTTTATAAAAATAATTGGTGTTAGCATGTATAATTAACCATCCTGAAACCGAAAATCGCTTTTTTGAAATTTTTGTTTGTATGTCTGTCTGTCTGTCTGTCTCTCTGTCTGTCTGGATGTTTGTTACCTTTTCATGCGATAATGGCTGAAGGGATTTCGATGAAAATTGGAATGTAAATTAAGTTCGTTGTAACTTAGATTTTAGGCTATCTGGCATTCAAAATACGTTATTTAAAAGGGGGGTTATAAGGGGGCCTGAATTAAATAGATCGAAATATCTCGCTTATTATTGATTTTTGTGAAAAATGTTACATAAGAAACGTTTCTTTAAAAATTATTTCCGATAAGTTTTATTCTATGCAAAATGTTGATAGGAATGATATTTAAGGATATACAAGACTTCTAAAATAACAATACAATACATTTTCATCGCCACCTCAGATTATAGCGTTGTTGTTCCTGCAGTAACTCCTATGTGCAAAATATAAAATTTTTGAGTAAGGAAAAAAAAAAACATTTATTCATTCTATGGCAATGGTACATAGGAGATCGTAAATTCTTACATTTTCGAAAGAAAGAAATATAATTACATACCACTATATATGCTGTATCACTATTTAAGTTATTTAAAGGGTTCAGAACCATAGTGGGCCAAGCGCCATTTACTGAAGACGTAGAAAACAAGGGTTAAAATTAAGTTATTACCATAATTCAATGGAAACATATAGCAAGTACGTAATATAAGGTTTACACATTGAAACTAAATTATATGTCAATCTTCATTAAACTATGTTTGCATGTAATAACCAGGGAAAAGGATTTGGAGTATTATAAAGAATAGTGAAACGTAGTATAGATATTCGTAGTTCAGTGACTGTCAAGCGAGCTGCGTCACGGCGCATGGAAGAGTACAGTCCACTTCATACAAACTTACACGCAACGTCTGTAAATATATTTCAGAATAAACAAATGGAATAATTAATGACATATAGTGACCTACATACATAATCTGCATTTCTTCGCAACGCACAAGACACCAATAAACAACATTACAAATATACATAATTAAATATGAACCTCTGCATCTTCGCGTCACTGGACATATTGATATTGATAAACGAAATGGCATTTTCAATTAATGCTATGCCTTGTTATGCCTTGTTATAATAAATTGTAAATATTATTTTCAAATTTTCAAAATACAACTTTGCTCTGTTGCAAGGAAGGAAATTTTGTAACATCTGCAGAGACAATTAGAGAGTACTTGAAACAAGATACGTCAATTAAATTCACATGTTGAATGACGTCATTGGGAAACGTCTTTGTTAGTGCATCTGAAATCCGACTAAGAATATCGTATCCATAATTTTTAATCAAAACTTTGTTCATTTTTTCACCAACACGTTTTCCTATTTCACCTTCTACTGCACTCAGTTTATTTACAATAGTCCTCATAATATTTATTTGCTCAACTAGTTCTACTCCTGACTTTCCTAATTGAATAATGGCATCCGGTAAATATCCAAAATTTGACTTAATATCCGTGACTTCTTTCTCGATTGTTTCATCATTTAGCAGTTCCTGGCGTATTTGAATCGCAGCCGCGTCATCGGTATCGAAAGACTGGACCACTTTCTTCACAGATTGGAGGTGACGTGCGTAATAATTGCAAGCTTCTAACCATGACCCCCATCTCGCAGGAACTGGACATGGGGGAAGCGACAATTTAGGGAATTGTTTCCTGAATTTTGATACTTGATCTGGAGGTTTTACAAATATAGTCTTTCAATACTGTATTGTTAGTTGGTTTCACTTTCGGCATTGTACCTGCACTTCACCACTCTGAACTGCAAACCTGCATGTTGACATTCTTATGCGACAACTGTCCCGTTCACCTGTTGTTGACGTGTAGAGACCTGCGAGTATGTCATGGAGGGGAGAACTTGGTATAAAGGGTTGTAAACAAATGACTGTGTAGATGCCAATACTAGCTTTTACTACTCCAAATTCCGTTCCCTAGTAATAACAACTAGGAAACATGTTAAAGGAATTGCCATTGCACCAAATGCTCTCTGGACCAAAATGATCGCAATTTAATGACTTAAATACAATTCAAATTAAGTAACATATTAAACGATTTATCGTTCTATCAAACACGAATGTTCCCTGGATCAAACGTCCTATTTTAATTATGTAATTACTTTATATTTATTTCTAACAGGTGCAGCGGAGCGCACGGGTACGGCTAGTACTGAATAAGACGAACTAATATTTCTGTCGCAAAACCATATTTAGTACGAATTTGCAACAAGACATACATGAGCTCACTGAAGAATAACTTCAATTGCTGTTTATTTCATTTATCATAGCAACATTAGACCATGGTCGTTCGCTCTCAACTGTTGTGGTTTTATCTCGACGGCCACATACGGCTCTCTTCTAGTTTGCCCAACCCTGTTTGCGTCGAGTATAATGTAACGAAAGTATCACATTATTTGGATATTTGATACTTTGCCATCGCACAACCAGTTTGTGCCTCATTAGACAAGCTCTCGTCGCTTTAAACGGCCGTTTTTCGATACTCCCACTCGACTTAACTAGCGATTATGCTCGCTTAAGATGCCATTACAGCTGATCGGGTCCCGAAGTCGCATCGCGTCACTTCATTAGCGTGACACGGGGCAGTTTATTCGATTGAGCCGGTCATGGACGTACACACGAGGAAGGGGCGTGAGTGTATTTATTGCTCTGTCAGTATCTCATAAACGAACACGTGTACGATTCCCGGATTCAACTGCCACAATTCAATTTATGTTATCCCAATTACGCTGTTGTAACGTGAAACGTTTGTGATAGAGGTTAAAATGGATAAAACGTTCCAACATCTGATGTCATTTGCTTAGCAACGGTAATGATTTAGTCATATTCTGACGTCACGTGCTTAGCAACCAGAGTGCAGCATTGGAGTTAAGTCACTCGCTTGAACTCGGTCGAGTGTCGCACCGTCGAGTGAGATACGATCGGTCGTGATGCGCTCGTAATAAATAGAAGCACAGTACAAGGTCATCTCACCGACTTGTCTTATCTTGTATGGAAGACGACAGATAAGATACACATATGTTTTGCTCACACGGTAAAAATAAGGCTTTATTTTCTGAGTTTATGACCAACGTTTAATGGAACAGTCAATGGAACGTACCAAAATAGGAACATGAAGTTATAAATAAAATAGTATGAAAAACTTCGATATACAGTTATTATTGCTAATTAATAATTATTCAATATTTGATTTACCACATATACAGGGTGTTTCAAAAATACGGGGCACAATTTCAGGTATGCATTTCCCACATGTAGACAATCAAAATAGTTCATTACAACATGTGTCCGGAAATGCTTCATTTCCGAGTTATGGCCTTCACAACATTGAAATTCACCGGAACGTTTTTCTTTCCGCAGGTCGTTGTCATTACAGAAGATGTTCAAAATGTCCACCTCCTGCTTGAATACAGACCTCACATCGATGTCTCATTGACCTGCGAACACTATCCCAAACTCCAGGAGTATTGCGTATGTCCTCAGAACATGCCACAATTCGATCCCGAAGGGATTCCAAATCAGGCACCGGAGACGAATAAACCAATGATTTTAAATGGCCCCACAAGTAGAAATCGAGAGGGTTCAGATCAGTTGAGCGTGGAGGCCAAGCAATTGGGCCACCTCTACCTATCCATCGATCAGGAAACCTTCGATCCAAGTACCTACACAACACTGAATGTAACCTTCGCCTCGGAATGAACTGTCAGAGTGCCCTCTTAATGTCTCCTTTGACGGCAACGGCCTGCGGAAAGAAAAACGTTCCGGTGAATTTCAATGTTGTGAAGGCCATAACTCGGAAATGAAGCATTTCCGGACACATGTTGTAATGAACTATTTTGATTGTCTACATGTGGGAAATACATACCTGAAATTATGTCCCGTATTTTTGAAACACCTTGTATAATATGATAGGTCCATACATAGTGTTCCGCCTATATACTGCGACAATGTAGAAACGTTTTACAAAATATTATTGATATAGCAGTAGATTAATAACAATATTAGTACAGAGATAACGTCACAGAAAATATAATAAAACGAATAATCATGCTGCACAACTGTTACAGACGCAAATATTGATACATTAATTATTAGAGATTATTATTATTATTATTATTATTATTATTATTATTATTATTATTATTATTATTATTATTATTATTATTATTACTAGAAAACTTGATACGGTTCTTGCATTATCGTGATTGTGTTCTCCGTTTATAATAATTACATTTACATCCAATAACATCTATCAGATGTGGCAGAAACAAAATCACTCCTGTGGGGGGGGGGGGAACATTTACCTACAACATTTATATTACATTTTAAAGCAAATTTTGTAGTTGTGCTATGGAGAGATTAGTTAAACACTGCAAAGTTTTGAAATGATAAACATCTATGATGTTACTACACAGTTCATCACTATAACAAGAACGATTGTAACAACTAACTTTTCCCGTTCACCAGTCCATTCACTGCATCCTTCAGTAGGCAGTTTCTTTTTAGCCAGTGATCTAGCCTAGCGTTCCGAAATGCTGGTCATACAATACTTCAATATTATCCTCATATGTTTAGTTGTATTATTATGTCTGTTTTCATGTAGGATTGGAAATAGTATGATACAAGGTAATCTGTAGTAATGTCACGAAAGGTCTGAGATCTGCCTATAAATCCACGAGCGAAGCGAGTGGATTTATCTGGGAAATCTCAGACCTCGAGTGACATTTATTAGGACTATTTCGTGAATAAAATAAAAATGTAAATAATATATCCCTAAAATTCGATCACAAAATGTTAATAATTTTATATTAACGAATACTTAACCTATTCAGACATTGTGAAGTTGAAATACTCGTAGATGAATATCGATTATTGCAATAAAGAAATTCGATGTTATTATTCAGTAATGCCAATTGCGAAAAGCGAAATACAGGTTTAACATTGTTAATTGCATGTACTGCACTTTTCTCTTATTATAATGACAAATACATTTTCATTATCTGCTGAAATCATAATTTAATTTAACAGTAACAGTGGGGACAGCTATATACCAATGCTTATGTATTCACAGTGAGACATGTTGCTACACAGTGAAGCCATCTCTGTATAGATAGGCCTAATTAAAACACGAATTTTATTACGCCATACGAAAGGCAGTTTGATCAAAGATATTATTACTATGCAAGGTCTTTGAGTTTGATATGCGATGATGTTACATAAATTTGAACGTCTATTAATTGTTTAATTTCAATACAAATGTTATAGGCTACAATTTTATAGGTTACGTTAGGCCTACCTGTGGAAGCAGGACCAGTGTCAGCTGTGCCTTGTTTCGACCGTTACTTACAATGAGTGCTACACGAAAGCATTTTTTATAGCTCGACAAACGCATTCGTGCTGTAGTGTGTAACGGAACTAAAACTGCATCTACACAGTTCAATATTCCAATCGCGTATGCGTGTAATCTGGGAAGAATAGAATCAAGTTTAAAAGGTACGTTCAATTAAGATGCATAAATATTTTGTGTCTACATGGTGCGCCGTTTTGAACGTGGTCTTCACTGCGTAAATATATTAATTAATATTAAATATCAATCCTGCATTCATTGCTTTAAAGTTGAAAGAAAAGTTTAACCGTGTAGTTGCATCTTAATGTATTCATGATCATCAATTTACGCGGAAACAGTTGGCGACAACGACTAAACAAAAGAACGACCATACGATAAATTGATAGCGATAAATCTAGCTGCAGAAATTATCGCAAAGTCTGACTGTGATTGGTTGGAATTCAAAATTTCATTACACTTCATTGGTCGAAAATGGAATGACGTCATATAAACGAAATAGTCACTTTAAAACAACAGAAGCTGTTACTATTTATTATCCAATTTAATAGACCCTATTTCACCCTGTATATTAGGGTTATAGTTGGCATCAAAATACATATTTTATAACCAATAAACAATAGTAAAGTGATAACATAAAATAGTGGTCACAGTTACAACTTACATGAATTATGTAGAAGAATGCACATTAGTGAAAGAATGGCTTCTGTTAAAGATTAATGAGATGTTTGAGGAATAATCAATGTAAAAGGTACACAAGAATGTCTAACCGTTTGAGAGTAAGTCACATTCTTAAAAAGATAATCAATAGTAAATTAATGAAACAAAGTTTCACTTTCACTTTCAAATTAATACTTTATTCATGAACAATGAAACAGTTAAGAGTAATAAAGAGATATTACAAGCAATGATTTACGGTTACAAGTTACATACATGATTCAGTAACAATTACAATAATTAAAATATAGCACAAGTAATGATTTACAACTAACGAATACCGAAATTCTTGAAGGGCAATATATAATGGTAGGGGCAATACAAAAGATTTAAAAACAAATGAAGAGTTCGCAGGAAAAATGATGAAAGTCACATTTCTGTTAAGGATTAGATAATGATCTAATTGAGTCTATAACTGCAAGATGTAGTGCTTTTTCTATAGAAAGTAAAGGAAAGGATTACTGTATTCGTGGTGATAATTCTCCTTTTTACCATTTTTATAAGAACAACATTAAATTTCGTAGTGATCCATTGAATTAGATAATGACATCAACCTTAACAAAACTGTGACATTCATCGTTTTTCCCGTGAACTCTTCAAATGTAAACAGTACAGTAAAGGTATAGTAGAAAAAATGACTTAAGATTACAAATTAAACACATTCTTTTTAAAGCAATAGGTAACAACAAAGAGATACTAATAACCAGGGAAAGGATTTATATGTAAATACATATTTACTTATAAAGCTAATATAATTTATATTTTGCATTATCTTTATGTTTTACAATGTGTAGGGTTGAAAAATCCTACTTTTATTTTCCATATTTTTCCATATTTTAGAGTTTAGTACATATTTTCGTTAATTTCCATATATTTTCCATATTTCATATAAAACAGTCCATATTATATTAGGTTTAACAATAAAACAAAACAAAATTCCATTAACTTTTAAAAATACATTTCAACAATAGAGATTTAAACACATGTTCAGTAATCCCTTTAACATCAGAGTTATTTGAAAATTAGCAGTCCTATCAACAATGGGAAAGTAAGTTACAAAACTGTATTAATTTAATTTAAAATTTTTAACAGACTTCAGTTGTGCAGCTCAACAGTTAAATGCCAGTCAGAGTACACATAGGTTCAGTTTTGTAAATCATACTATAAAGACGGTAAATATGCCAAAAGTACGTCATTCAGTCAATTTAAAATCAAAACTAACAAGTTACATTTCAGAATTTAAAGAAGATGGTTTATCAACTGACAATAAAATATTATTTTGTAATTTGTGTCAGTGTGCAGTATCATCTACACAAAAGTTCCTGGTGCAACAACACATTACAACTAGTAAACATCAGGCCAACAAACAACTAAATTCCAAGCAGAGACAATTGTTTTTAACACAACCAACAACATCGAATGTAAGATCTGAGTTTAACATCGACCTGTGCCGTTCTCTCATCTCTGCTGATATTCCTCTCTACAAACTAAAGAATAAGGTCTTCAGGGAATTCCTTGAAAAATATACTCAACATACAATCCCGGATGAGTCAACACTTAGGAAGACGTATGCTCCATCCATCTACGATGAGACAATACAGAAGATAAGAGATGAAATTAAAGATAGTTCAATTTGGGTTTCCATTGATGAGACTCCCGACAAAGAAGGTAGACTTGTTGGTAATGTAGTTATCGGTTTGTTAAGTGAACAATATTCTGAACGAATTCTTTTACATTGTGATGTTCTAGAAAAGTGCAATAACAAAACTATAGTTAAACTGTTCAACGAAGCTATGGGTATCCTGTGGCCAAAGGGTATTATGTACGATAATGTGTTATTCTTTATTAGCGATGCTGCCCCTTATATGGTCAAAGCTGGACAAGCATTATCTGTTGTATATCCTAAATTGACTCATTTTACTTGTGTGGCGCATGCATTTCATCGTGTGGCAGAAGTGGTCAGAGACAATTTCCCTAAAGTAGATTTGTTGATTTCATCAGTGAAAAAAGTATTTCTCAAAGCTCCCAGTAGAGTTAACGTGTTGAAAGAAATGTACCCTGAAATTCCATTGCCACCAAAGCCAATTTTAACTAGATGGGGTACATGGCTAGAAGCAGTTGAATATTATGCCGAACATATAGACTCTATTAACAATGTTCTCCTTGCATTGGACTCTGAAGATGCAGTCTCAATTGATACTGCGAAAACAGTTACCTGTGACATAAGTGTGAAGAATGACTTAGCTCACATTCAGCATACATTTTCATGCATCATAAAAACGCTCAAAAGTCTCCAAAATAGGCACCTTTCACTATCTGAAAGTTTTGAAATTATAAATAGTACTGTGGAACAACTGAATCGTGGTAGAGGTAAAGTTGCAGATGCAGTAAGAGCTAAGGTGGACACTGTACTTTCAAAAAACCCTGGATATGAAGAACTACAAAAGGTTGTTGCTGTGATGAGTGGTGAATCAACAGTGAAGATTAACTTGGACTTATCCCCAGCAGACATTGTGAAATTGAATTATGTACCAGTTACTTCTTGTGACGTCGAACGCTCTTTTAGTCAGTATAAATCTATCCTCAGAGACAATAGAAGAAGATTCACTTTTCAGCACTT
This sequence comes from Periplaneta americana, assembly GCF_040183065.1. Taxonomy (NCBI): domain Eukaryota; kingdom Metazoa; phylum Arthropoda; class Insecta; order Blattodea; family Blattidae; genus Periplaneta; species Periplaneta americana. Next base: position 16,094,156 of record NC_091121.1, read on the forward strand.
GAAAGAAATGTTTGTAACCTATTGTTATGGTAACAGACAATAAAAATTGTGTTTTGTTGAAACTACATTGGAAGATAAGGTACGTCCATTATATTTTTTGTTTAGTTTGATTAAAATGTACCAATATTTAACGTACATAGTCATTTTTTTATAATTTTAAGTCCATATTTAATTCCATATTTTGGTAAAAATCCATATTTAATTCCATATTTTGGTAAAAATAACTACATATATATTTACATATTTCATATATTTTTAGTCCATATAAATCCGTTCCCTGCTAATAACAATACACTGACTGTAGTTACAGATTAAACAAATTATTTTAAAAAACAAACACGCAGAGGATTAATAGCTATTTTCAGGCATAATTGAGAGGAACCATGACTGTAATTCACATCTTCTTGACGTTATTTCGTATTTATTTTGTGTTTCAATCTATTTCAATTTGTTATTTTTCACTGTAACAATAAAAATATGTTTCATAACGCCTCAAGGCATTTCTCTATACTTATTGTATCACGGTACTCTTTGTCAATGGCAACCTGTAATGGTTATAGGAAGAAATAAATAAAAATAAAATAGTTATTAAACACGTTATTTTAAAAGAAATAAATAGCTATATTAAGAGATGACTTGAAATGTACGAATTAAATGCATTATTTACTAACAACAATTGGCAATAAGGAGGTATTACAAGAAATGACTCAAAATTGGAAATTAAATACATAATTAAAAATAAATAAATAAAAACCAATAATACATTAGTATGCGAAATTGAAGAATTACAGTTTCATAATAGTTGATTAGAACTAATACGATTTTTCCCCCAGAATAAATTAACATTTTACAGTTTCATGAATACTCTATTCAAGAAGGACATGAAATAATTATATGATTTAGAGTTGGTAAGTAGAAGCTGTTAGAAGACAAGGGACATTAATCTGATCCATGTGGGAGATAATCTTCAGTTCCGAGACGGTAATCGAATAGGCGTCTTCCGTATTTGCAGTCGCATACTCAATTATTTGTTCCATAGTGGACAGATTTAGACAGAGGAAATTGAAAGTATCAGGTTTCAGTCACTTCGTCAAGCTGTAATTATAGTGAACTGTGATAGGAGAACGAGAGTACTCGAAATATAAACCGCAGACAAACATTGCGATCAGCTTCTTAAGTGACGGTGAATTAATTAGAGCTGCTGTTTATCAGAATGCAGAATCGGCTTTGTGTGCTGTACCCAAAGCCTCTTATGCCACTCAAAATATGGAGCAACAATTCCTGTCAGACAGATTAAAGTGGCTGCCAGTTCTTACGTTGAATAGCGTAGAAATGTCGGTACAACCAAGAGCAGAATTATTCCCAGCATTTAGTAATCATTTTAAAATAGAATTTCCGAGAATGAAAGGTAGGATTGTAGTCGATGTTTCTAAAAAACACAAGTACAACATAGATGTGAACTTTTAAGATGAAAATCAACTCAAACAGTTTTATTGCGCCCTATCGAGTAAATTTCAATATGAACCCCATTAACGACTCGGCACGCGTAACAAAATTCAATTGCGCTCCACATTCGATCAGGAACATCTGGGGTAATTAGAGCAATTGTTTCTCTGATTCTGCCTTACAGATAGTGTAAATCTATTATCTGCACACTGTACACAATATTTTTCTTATCTAAGGTAGGTGTCCCTGATATGGCCATGCTAAGGTTTGAGAATTTTTCTAGCCGCCATTTTTTTTTTAAATGTAAACCACTTTTTTCTTACTCGTTCTCAGTCTAATGGAATTTCTTAAAACAATTTCGTTTCCCCATAAAAATAGCTGTAATTGTCCAAAATGTCCCAAATTCCAAAAGTCTATCAAGTGGCCATATCAAGAACATGTGCACATGATATGGCCACCCTTGTTCCATGTTCTATAAATCGTGATTGTTTTCAGTTTGATAGCGCAGTTGTGCTAAAATTAAATAATTTTGGTGTAAAATTAATAAACATGGCACTTAATAATCTTTTTTATAACTCAAAAGTGTAGTCAAAACAGGTTTTTCCATAAAAATTAAGTTGTTTTTCTTAAAATAAAAATTTTTTGCGTAATCCCAGCTATAAGGCAGGTAAATTTCTCAGGTGAAAAAATAAAAGTGAAATGAACTAGATATGGCCGTGGTGCATTTGATATGGCCATATCAGGAGCAGGTAAGCTTTCACGAAAATCGTTTGATTATGAACAACTCGTAAAAGATACGCCATCAACGACAACACCAATCAACAGAACATTAAAAACTGAATGGAGGACTCTGGTTTTCATGAAACAAGTCTTTGAAAAACACGCATAAAACAAAGGAGACGTACCAGAGAAAAATAAGAAGAGGAGAGGTCACATGAAAACCGCAAAACAGGCAACTGATGCCATATTGCTCAATCTGACTGGATGGAAAACAATCAAGTGACATACCAGGATGCCCTTTCACTGAATGCTGCTGCAATTTAGCGGATTTTTTGGTTAACTAACTCACAATAGGGGGGGGGGTGACCATATCAGGAACATGGCCATAACAGGAGCACCCACCTTACGTGAGAAAAAGTCCAATGGAGTAAGGTCTCAACTTCTCGCCGGTACTTGTAATGCTTATATGTTTTTATTATCTTCAGTTGAATAGTTTTGAGTTACTCAAATTAAAGAAATTAATATTTTTAAAAAATCTGTTTAATCCTACAAAATTTCAATATCAGACCTGAATTTTTATTAAAATATCTATGACATGTATGAAAAACATGGTATCCAGTATGTTAAATTTAAGGCTTCGAATACAGAAAAAAAAAAGTTTTACATTCACTGAATTAAAAAACTTATTTTTTTTTTTGTTTCATCTTAGTTATTTTTCAATTAAAGAAGTAGCCTATATTTTCTGTACCAAAAAGCTTAAACCGAGTTATGTTAATATGCGTTAAAATTTAATTTTCTTAGCACCAGAATTGCGAGGATCTTCACATTTCTCGATTAAGGAAACGAGGATCGACAGACGAAGGATCAATGTATTCAACGTGACCTCGAGTTGGAGTGGGTGACCTCATCTAGCGATTCGCGGGATTGGGAAGCTTGCGGCAGGTATTGGCGGATCGCGCGGGAACCGAGGCAGCGTAACTCGTCAATGCAAAGCGATAGAACGTTGGCAGTGATGTCAAACGATTTGTAATGAACCAGGCTACAGTCTCAATATAACAAAAGTCAGCAGTCGACAAGTTAAATTGGAGAAATTCGCGAGTTAAGTGAAGAGAGAAAATTAAAAATCTCGAGGTATATCCAGCGCAAATGGAACCGGCCGTATAAGCAAGGGTTGCATAAAATAACACGACGGTTACTATAGCAACCGACATGGTTACTCTTAATGCGTGTAAGATTGCTACCTTTTATGAATAAAATTACACTTGAATACTAAACGTTAGTGTATTTCTTCATTCCTATACCGTACATTCAACATCCTGTCTTCAGATACATATTGACGCATGAAACTTGGGACTTTGTCTCCGATATAACCTACTTCGATTTTTTTTATGGTGGGGCACTCCTTTTCCTCACAATAATTTAGTGCGATCCCCGGTCTCAGATATACAAAGTAGAACTCACAGCTTTAAGATGAAAAGCGGACTTACAGAACCCAGGGAAACGCAACCCCAGTTTCAGCACAGGTTTGACTTGTTTGGTGCTGTACTTTTAAGAACGGTCGGGTAGCAGATATTGCGTTTAACGTAATCACCGTCCGTCGTTAGTCAAACGAAAGCGAGTTCTATATAATTCTGACAACGCTTAAGCCCATCGATCATATTTGGCACGAGCCAAGACACAAGATCTTGAAGGCGGTGAGTTTTGACCGCGTCCAGCTTACAGCCCTGTCATTCCGCCTTCCGATCACATTTAATTCCCTTGTATGACTTTTTTTCTGCTTGGATATGCTTACATAATTTTTATGACATCCTTACGTAATGACACAAATTTTTTTGTCCCCAACTTAAAAATGTATTAATGTTTTTGCTAAATTGAGCTGCGATAAGAAAACAATTTTCTATATCTTCAGTATAGTCAGAGTAGAATCCCCGTGTTTCATAGGTGTTTCAGCTTAACAATCACAATCATCGTCGTGCAGGGATAGAATGTTACTGCGGCAAACGTTTCATGATGATCGTCGAGTGACTTGAAAGTTGGAATATGATTATTAATCTGCGTTTCGAGCTATGCAGAGATAAATGGATTCTGACCTGCTTTTCAATTACAAACAAGATTTGCCATAAAGGCGCTGTGTCGGGGGTTGGTTGGATTTTGGGTTGGCGGTTCTTATCTGCCTCCCACGCTCCACGGAGCAGCACGTCTCGGTATAAATGGGTTAGATTTTGGCGAGCGAAGGAGATGAAGAGCAGAATCGCAAGACTGGAGCTGAATGACGTGAACACGTGCTGTGTTGTAGGCCTAATTACGAAGAGGACGGCTTCCCATGGTCTCTCCGAGAGGCGAGTGTTCCACACACATTTAGTACTAATCGGATGTACAGACGTGGCAACATTGTTAAGACGAAACTTATTTAAACATTGTATGATAAAATTAAGTGTTGTATTGTACCGTATCGGAAGCAGGTGTCTCCTGTAGGTTTGTTGTCAGCAGTTTGTGGTTAAATTACAGAGCTGCCAACTTTCATGCATAAAGCGCGAGTCACGCGAAATTAGCTTACGACTTTCGTCTTCCGCAATGACACGATAATCTCTGGAATTTAGACGTGATCGCATAACTTTCATGTTGAATGTTATGTCTCCTTTCCATTGCTATTATTATTGTTATTATTATTATTATTATTATTAATATTAGTCTATTAATAGATCAACTATTGATCAGATATTTTTTATTCGACAGATAATGGAGAAAAAATGGGAGTATAAGGGTACAATGCATCACTTATTCATAGATTTCAAAAAGGCATATGACTCGGTTAAGAGAAAAGTTTTATATGATATTCTTATTGAATTTGGTATTCCCAAGAAACTAGTTCGATTAATTAAAATGTGTCTCAGTGAAACGCACAGCAGAGTCCGTATAGGTCAGATTCTGTCAGATGCGTTTTCAATTCATTGTGGGCTAAAGCAAGGAGATGCACTATCACCTTCACTTTTTAACTTTGCTCCAGAGTATGCCATTAGCAAAGTCCAGGATAACAGAGAGGGTTTGGAATTGAACGGGTTACATCAGCTGCTTGTCTATGCGGATGACGTGAATATGTTAGGAGAAAATCCACAAACGATTAGGGAAAACACGGGAATTTTACTGGAAGCAAGTAAAGAGATAGGTTTGGAAGTAAATCCCGAAAAGCCAAAGTATATGATAATGTCTCGTGACGAGAATATTGTACGAAATGGAAATATAAAAATTGGAAATTTTTCCTTTGAAGAGGTGGAAAAATTCAAATACTTGGGAGCATCAGTAACAAACATAAATGATACTCGGGAGGAAATTAAACACACAATAAGTATGGGAAATGCCTTTTATTATTCGGTTGAGAAGCTTTTATCATCCAGTCTGTTGTCAAAAAATCTTAAAATTATAATTTATAAAACAGTTATATTACCGGTTATTCTATATGGTTGTGAAACTTGGATTCTCACTTTGAGAGAGGAACATAGGTTACTGGTGTTTGAGAATAAGGTGCTTACTTACTTACTTACATATGGCTTTTAAGGAACCCGAAGGTTCATTGCCGCTCTCACATAAGCCCGCCATCGGTCCCTATCCTCTGCAAGATTAATCCAGTCTCTATCATCATATCCCACCTCCCTCAAATACATTTTAATATTATCTTCCCATCTACATCTCGGCCTCCCCAAAGATCTTTTTCCCTCCGGCCTCCCAACTAACACTCTATATGCATTTCTGGATTCGCCCATACGTGCTACATGCCCTTCCCATTTCAAACGTCTGGATTTAATGTCCCTAATTATGTCAGGTGAAGAATACAATGCGTTCAGCTCTGCGTTATGTATTTTCTCCATTATCCTGTAACTTCATCCCTATTAGCCCCAGATATTTTCCTAAGAACCTTATTCTCAAACACCCTTAATCTCTGTTCTTCTCTCAAAGTGAGAGTCCAAGTTTCACAACCATACATAACAACCGGTAATATAACTGTTTTGTAAATTCTAACTTTCAGATTTTTTGACAGCAGACTAGATGACAAAAGCTTCTCAACCGAATAATAACAGGCATTTCCTATATTTATTCTGCGTTTAATTTCCTCCCGAGTGTCATTTATATTTGTTACTGTTGCTCCAAGATATTTGAATTTTGCACCTCTTCGATGGATAAATCTTCAACTTTTATAGTTCCCATTTCGTACAATGTCCTGATCACGAAACATAATCATATACTTAGTCTTTTCGGGATTTACTTCCAACCCTATCGCTTTACTTGCTTCAAGTAGAATTTCCGCGTTTTCCCTAATCGTTTGTGGATTTTCTCCTAACATATTCACGTCATCCGCATAGACAAGAAGCTGATGTAACCGGTTCAATTCCAAACCCTCTGTGTTATACTGAACTTTCCTAATGGCATATTCTAGAGCGAAGTTAAAAAGTAAAGGTGATAGTGCATCTCCCTGCTTTAGCCCGCAGTGAATTGGAAAAGCATCAGATAGAAACTGGCCTATACGGACTTACTACCGAATAATTTTCAAATTTTTAACACGCTTGACTATCGTTAAGGGATATACTTTTAGAAATGGCTGTCTAGAAAGGATTTATGTTCTAGAATAAGTTGAAAATTAATTACTAATATAATTGTAATTAATAGAACTATATGTTGCTTTTGTTTCAGGTGAGTACAGTCCACCCACAGTAGCAGTTGGTTGTGTGTGTAGTTCTCACGCACCGTGCCGAGAGACACGTGTCGGCCACACACGCGGGGCGTGTTTAATTTGGAGGGGGCGCTATGGGTAAATACACGTCGCATCTGTCATCGTGACGCGACCGGCACTCCTGGCCGTAGCTGATTGATTTCGGAGGTTCCCACTTTCAAGTGAGTTGCAATTATGTGCTTAACAGGCATCCTCGACTTCACCGGGACTCGAAAGATTTTACGTCAAGAGGAATACTCAGCTGTTTCCCCTTTCATGATTTTCTATGTCGGTTCTGGGAAATTGATCTCCATCCATCTAACATCGGGACCAGTTGATGGTGTTCGACTTTCACTGTTTTTATTTGTGAAGATTCGTTCCTGCGTTAAAATTCTTAATGTTTTTGAATGGTAGGTTTATTACCTGATATTATAATGCTTGGATATCAAAAAGGTTCAATAATGTAATATGTGGTTTTTCTTATCAGTTTATAGTGGCTAGGATCTAAAATTAGTACGTGGTCTGTATGCCACTTATTCCTTTAAACACATTTAGTACGAACCAAGGTCCGTCGTTAAATGTTCCACCCATCCTTCATCATAAGGTAACGCAGAATTTCTGCACGGAAATATCATATGTACTTCGGTATATCACAGTAATACGATATGTGTAAAATAATCACTTAGGATGCTATGCATAGACATTTCGCTAGCCCTCGCTACGAGCGTGCTAAACTAGCTCCGGCTATCGACTGGTTACAGAAGTGTGAAAATTATTAGAATAATCTTAATTTTAAATGTTTTTTAATAGTTCCTTCACAAATATTAATTGAATTGATGAATATTGGTATATATTACTATATTGATGTAGGATATATTTACTATTAACAATGCCGGAAAGCTTTGTTATACATTGGTATTTTTCTTATTTTTACAATTCTTATGGGAATTCAGAAATTATTATATTATGTTGGCGGAATTGGAAACATAAAAAATTATATGCACAAAACAGATGTATACGTTCATTTGAACCTTCACAACAATGTAAACGCAAAGAACATTTTTTAAAGCATTTCTTAATTGATTTTTTATGTTTCCAATTCCGCCAACATAATATAATAATTTCTGAATTCCCATAACAATTGTAAAATAAGGAAAATACCAATGTACAACAATACTTTCCGGCATTGTTAGTAGTAAATATATCCTACATCAATATAGTAATATTATATACCAATATTCATCAATTCAATGAATATTTGTGACGGAACAATTAAAAAATCTTTAAAATTAAGATTATTCTAATAATTTTCACACCTCTACAGGATTCATATCATATCATGTCGCTAACACTGGTTTATGAATACGAAAAACGTTAGTTCGCTGATCATCCACCGGAAGCCCGCACTAAGAATGTCTATGAATATGGCCCTTAGCGATTTAATACGGCACTCATTCCGTCGGATCCCGGTCACTTAGTCACTCGTAATGAGTGCACCTCTGCTTGTTTGTTGGACATTGTGCCACTGTCACACATCTGTGACACAGTGCATTAGGGTTGTCCACTAAAGGGAAATTAAGAGGTGGAACTTAAACTGAGAGGATTCAGTCCGGCTTCGGAACTGGAATCCAGTGTGGCTTAGTAGATAAAGCGTCAGCACATAGAGCTGAAAACCCGGGTTCGAGTCCCGGTGCCTAGAGAATTTTTCTCCGCTCCACCCATCCTTCGCCATATGATAACGCAAAATTCCTACACGGAAATATCGCATGTACTTCGGTACATCAAAATAATTTTGTTGCTAATGTTCATGAATCTTATTACACAAGAGATAGGAAGTTGGATTGGACGCGCTGGACACCAAGACGTCTTCTGCAAGTAGCCACTGAGGTCCCCAGACTTAAATCTGTGACTTCGTCTTACGGGGTTACATGAAAGATATCATATATATATATATATATATATATATATATATATATATATACACCTCAACCGTCTCATAATATCCAAGAGCTGCGACATTGTATCTCCGGTGCCACTGAGTCCATTCCAGCGTTACGGAATGCGCGCTGGTTCGAGTCCTCATGGGGGAAGAAATTTTCTCATGAAATTTCGGCCAGTGTATGGGACCGGTGCCCACTTAGCGTCGTGATGCACTTGGGGAGCTACGATAGGTAGCTAAAATCCGCTTTCGCAAACCAGCTATAATGGCTCGGGGGAATCATCGTGCTAACTATACGATACCTCCTTTCTGGTTGGATGATCGTCCACCTCTGCTTCGGCATGTGGACTTGTCGGTCTTGGCCCTTCAAAGGCCCGTAGCGCCGTGGATTTTTTTTTTATATATATTTGTACGAGATGTTAATTGAAAGAATTTCATTCATATTTTGGCAACAAAATAGCTATTTATTCCGAAATCGAAGGTGTGTGTGACTTTGGTTAGCAAGTTGAAATCTGTCCTGTTCTGCAGGACGGATGAGCCCAGCTGTACTCGCAGTGTGGCAGAGCGTATCTTTGCGTTGCTGAAACGCGGCTAGCGTTTATTGCCATGCATTTCGAAGCGTCTGCTTCGGATATATTAAAAATAAAATCTGTGGTGTGACGCTCTAATTCTTGTTTAGTCGTAAAATTTTTAAACGCTCTTCGGGCAACCACATATCCACTTTTTATTGGGAGGAAGCGAAGAGCGACCTCTACTGCCTTGCTCTGCGATGCTGGGGAAGATCGGACCGAAAGCCGTTAACTTTCGCAATGAGCGAAGTGTTCTATTATTTCAGTATAACTAAGATTCTCATCTGCTAGCACACGCAATTTCTGCCCAGGGGCGGAAGCTCTGACTTGCACAACTTGTAGCGTCTTTTCTGGTTGGATTAAGATAACAATCTCATTCCTTGTTGTGTTAGTATGGGGACTTGATATTTAGAACATCAATAACCTAGGCTATATATTGATGGACCAACACAAAATGAAGCTAATTTTGTGGATTGACATGACAACCGTTTTATATGTTTATTCGTGGACCAAATTCGTCATTTACTTATTTGATTGAATTTGGTGCCTCCTATTGTGATTTAAGTTGTAGACCAATCAACGCATTGATATACTCAACCAATCACATCACATGAAACTCCGAACGTATTCTGATTTGTCCTTCACATAATTATATAACTAATTCACGCGGTTTTATTCAGACCCTTCAAATGGTAAAAATGAGTGGCACTTATTTCTATCAGCCGCTAGTCTCTAGATTTTGCTGTATTATTGACAAACCTGTCACATTTTCTATCACATTTCTTCCCAAGTCTCTAGATTTTACTGTATTATTGACAAACCTGTCACATTTTCTATCACATTGCTTCCCAAGTCTCTAGATTTTGCTGTATTATTGACAAACCTGTCACATTTTCTATCATATTGCTTCCCAAGTCTCTAGATTTTGCTGTATTGTTGACAAACCTGTCACATTTTCTATCACATTGCTTCCCAAGTCTCTAGATTTTGCTGTATTGTTGACAAACTTGTCACATTTTCTATCACATTGCTTCCCAAGTCTCTAGATTTTGCTGTATTGTTGACAAATCTGTCACATTTTCTATCACATTGCTTCCCAAGTCTCTAGATTTTGCTGTATTGTTGACAAATTTGTCACATTTTCTATCACATTGCTTCCCAAGTCTCTAGATTTTGCTGTATTGTTGACAAACCTGTCACATTTTCTATCACATTGCTTCCCAAGTCTCTAGATTTTGCTGTATTGTTGACAAACCTGTCACATTTTCTACCACATTGCTTCCCAAAACTCTAGATTTTGCTGTATTGTTGACAAACCTGTCACATTTTCTATCACATTGCTTCCCAAAACTCTAGATTTTGCTGTATTGTTGACAAACCTGTCACATTTTCTATCACATTGCTTCCCAAGTCTCTAGATTTTGCTGTATTGTTGACAAACCTGTCACATTTTCTATCACATTGCTTCCCAAGTCTCTAGATTTTGCTGTATTGTTGACAAATCTGTCACATTTTCTATCACATTGCTTCCCAAGTCTCTAGATTTTTCTGTATTGTTGACAAACCTGTCACATTTTTTATCACATTGCTTTCCAAGTCTCTAGATTTTGCTGTATTGTTGACAAACCTGTCACATTTTCTATCACATTGCTTCCCAAGTCTCTAGATTTTGCTGTATTGTTGACAAACCTGTCACATTTTCTATCACATTGCTTCCCAAGTCTCTAGATTTTGCTGTATTGTTGACAAACCTGTCACATTTTCTGTCACATTGCTTCCCAAGTCTCTAAATTTTGCTGTATTGTTGACAAATCTGTCACATTTTCTACCACATTGCTTTTCAAATGTCTGTAAGTCACATCTCAGTTTTCGTAATTTTTCTTGCAATGATATCGCTACAGTCCTGTAGTATTCTAAATGGAGTAAAGCTCCATCCACAACTCCACAAACATTAGGAAACCTAGCAACAGCATAAAAATCTTGTGCCACAGAAAATAAGCCTACGTACATTTGGTGATCGATAACCTCCCTCAAATTTAAAACTGTGTACAGCATCACTTTTGTGGGCACTTCTTAAATATCGTAGGGGAGACCGTTGTACCTTGAAATACTTTTCACAGTTATTTTTTTTAATTGTGGGAAATGACATTTTTAAAATGAAAAAGTGCTTGAAATAAATATTGAAGATTTACAACTTCCTGTACCGGTATACATTTTCCTGTTTTGCACATATATTAAGGATGGAAAAAATAAAATGATGGGATTGTAATGTGTTCAAAGGTACAACACGTTCATGTAGCGTACTTTGGAACACATGGAATATAGGTGGGAATATAGCTTTAAAAACTCATAATCATATCTGAAATGTATTTGCCATTATAAACCAGTGCAGGCTTCTCTGATTGAGATTTTATTTCCTCGAAGAGCCATAACGGCTTCAACAGCTTTCTTCGAGACATTTGGATCAATTGGGGACCTCTTAAATCCAGACTTATTTCGTGGCATGATCTTAAAATAAAAAGTACAAAAACCGATATTATCATGTACAGTTACCCTTAAAAAGAATGAGACGATTCTTGGTCGTCGGAAGTTAAAGTTCTACAGCGCGGTTCACTCGATATCGACGTAACGATACATAACATGAGAAATAGTACAAGAATTGTTACAAGGACCACAACAAGGACAAGGACCAGAACAAGGATCATGAAGAAGACTGCCATTTAAGGCCAGGATTTCACGACATAGCTCGAGTCACAAAATATCATTGCTTCACTGTACCGAATGGCAAATGCCTGCTAAGGGATCTACATTCTGGACTGCTACTGTCACTGTCTTGTCTCGGTAGCTCATATAGTAGCGTGTTGGTTCCGCTGTATAACCGAAACGTCTCGTGTTCGATCCCGGGTAAAACTTTTTTTTATTGAGGTGTAATTAATTTGTTCAGAGTTCCTCGACTGTCTAATTTGTCGAAAAATATGGAATAATTTATGCCCAATTTCTGGGTTTTACAAGTTGGCTGAACCTCGTCAAAAAAAAAAAAATAAAACTTACTTGGAAGTTAAAAGTATTCTTCCTCAAACAAAAATCATAAGAAACAAAAAGAGACCTGTTAACTTAAAATCTTGTCCACATGCCATCAGCTTCTATTACAGATCTAAGTCGATCCGGCATGGATGTCACGAGATTGTGAAATAAGTTCTGATCCCCGGCGAGATCTTCCCAGGTGTCAACAACTTGATCCCACAATTCGTCTCGATTTCGAGGGCGTCGGTGGGCATAGGGACTATCCTTCTCTTTTTCAATTCCACCCATAAATTTTCGATGACATTCAAATCAGGTGAATTCGGAGGCCAATTAATGATTTCGATCTCGGGTCTCCTTTGAAACCATCTTTGAATGCTTGCAGCATAGTGCACGGGATGGCTATCCTGCTGGAAGAGCAATGTTCCTTCGGGAAAACGTTCTCGGGCGGAGGGAAGGAATATATTTTCCAGAATGTGCTCGTAAGTTGCCGCATTAAACCAGCCATAGATGCTTCTATAACGCCAGGTCCATCGTAAGACATCCACCCCCAACACGATATGCTAAAGCGCCCCGATCTTTCACGTCGGTGCACATAGCGCTGGTCATGTCGGAGACCATCCTCACGATAGACACGGACAGGACCTTCGTAATCACTCGAGATGGTTGTTTCGTCGGAGAAAATTACATTTCTCCAATCGAAATCCACTCGATTGGTAGCGAAGGCAAGACGGTCGACAGCTTGTGCTTCCCCCAATATTTCCATTTGCGCAGCCCTCCGGCTCCTAATACCGTGGTTCCTCAACCTGCTGATCACAGTCTGTGAAGAGCCGGGAAAGTTAGATGTTGCTCTTATTTCGTTAGCAGTCAGAAAGGGGTCCTGTCGAACTGTCTCGAATAAGAGAGCATCCTCTTCCAATGAAGAAATCCGCGGACGCCCAGGAATAGGGCGATTTTCGACCTCCCCTAAATTTTGATGACGATAACCCACTTCGCGGCTGTACTTCCAGGAACACCGACCAAACGGCCAGCAGATCTAGCCCCATATCCAGCCTCAACTAGAGCTATAACTCGCTGTCTCATGTCATGTCGGTTCGCCATTACGATGAGAAATGAGGGATGACGATAATACTTTAGTGTAGACAATGACTATTTAACGTGATATAGAATTATTGAAATAAGAGGCATCTTGCATAGTAAGAGTTAATAAATCAACCCTAAGTTAAATGTCTAAATAACAGGATATAACAGGAAGTCCAACTGTTTCGAAACTAATCAAATTAAATCTAAGCTAAAGTAGCACAGCCATTGATAAATGTTTTGTACACAGAATTAGACTTAATTCCTATTCGACAGAACCTATAATCATGGCTTGTCTGAACATGATAAACAAATCCTAAGTGTTTCCAATGTCACTGAACAATTTCAAAATATTAATTTAAAAACTAAGAAAGGATCGTAAATGTTGTATCTAATGATTATTTACATTTATGTCTACAAAATGAATCTTGGAAAAACGTATATGATACTGGTACTACTGATATTAAGAGTTAATGTATTGCATTTTTCACTTAATTTCATAATCACTTCAGTGGATTTTCTCCACTCAATGTTGTGAAAAAATTCAAAAGTAAAAACATGTAGATAACGCAGGGACTTCAAAATCTCATGTATTAAAAAGAAGAATCTATATGTAATGAGTTGCAATGTAATGATCTTCATGTTCTTAAATACTGCAAGGAGTACAGTGTAATTTATCAAAACTTATGAAAGAGGGAAATAGAATATATTTGAATAGAAAAGTACAAAATTCAGATAATGCATTTAAATCTATTCGGAATATTATTAAATTTAAACTTGTAGATATCCTAAGAAAGAAAAATTTTTTTCACTAAAACCAATGATTATAAAGTAGAGGATCCCAAATCTATGGCAAATTCTTTTAACGTATTATAGTATATAGTACAGAAATATTATTGACAACTTAAACATTCAAGATTTTGCAAAAGATACTGCAATTGGTTACTTAACAGATGCATTTAATAATTAGTATTAATATATGTAATTAGTCAATAACTGCAACAGTGCTTTTCCATTCAATCATAACATGAATAAAATTGAATGCATACTAAATTAAACACTATTGCAAACACGTAGATAAAATAGTTAAAATTAACTGAAGGTGTGAGAATGAAATAATCCAAAGCCATACTTTTAACAAAAATTGTTTTGTGCGAGTGCATTTCTTACACATATGGGAAAGCTATTAATAAAATATTGTAATAATTACTCAACAAATTATATAGCCTAAGGACTCTAAACCTTTGTAAAAGTTTGTCTATTATTATATATATTTTTATAATTTCATTTTAATTGTTAGTTTTTAATATATATGCATTTATATTGTATATGTGTGTGTATAAATGCATTCATTAGATTAACGTTTATAATATTATAACTTGTAATTTTGTATTGTTTGCGATCATTAACACTTAATCTCAGGACTTTGTAAAACTCTATTTCAACGTTACTTAGCTATTTCAACGTTATTTAGACAAAAAAATCGTTGTGTAGACTAAGAATCGAACTCGCACTCTTTTACACAACACGCAGAAGTCTTACCGTCTGAGCTATTGAAACGACATGAAAGCTTTCCTTTCTGTGTGGAGTGTCGATCTAGTCATGAAGGTCCATTGTCGATTTATGTATATATTTAACTTTAATTTACGTAATATTATCATATTTTTTGCAGTTTTTGAAGTGAGTTTCGGAACGATGCTAGTAACAAACCAAATAGTCTGAATTTAAGTAACTCAATATTCGTTATCTTGTGTATCAGTGCTCTGGTCTCCGATCATGCGCAGTGTCTCACATCTGAGACTTAGGAATATTCAATCGTCTCATCCTTTTTCAGGGAAACTGTACCTTGGAACATGTTCCACGATACAATATGTTTTGCGTTCAAAGGTACAAGAGGGTACACGTTAAAACAAATATGGCTGCCAAAACTAGAGGTTGGAATAAATCATGAAAATTAACATATGTCATCACTCACCAGATGGTAGGAAACACACCGTTCTTGATTGATAGTCATAAATACAATTTGGTCTCGTGTTAGAAAACTTATACTAAGCTGCGGATTTATGCCTTTATGCCTATTTTAATCCTTCACCTGAAGGCGGAAGATTTTAGGTTACATATCTATTTTAAGACATTGTGAGTATTATATGCGAATTCTATAGTGCCTACAATTGCCTATTCACTAGTAAATGCCTATTTGCTTATAAATGCCTCAAAGTTGCCTAAATATCCATATTAAAAATTATGCTCGAATTTACTGACCATTCTATCGATATGTTTTGAACCTGTAATTTGTTTCTTTTTTATCCAGCAGAGGGAAGTGATATAGAACTATCGATAATTCTGTGTATTACGTTTTATTGACACCAGAGCTCGGAGAAACCGAATAATTTGAAATCAACCAATAAGAAAAAATGTATTTCGAAAGCCGCATGAATCATTGTGGTAATTGACTAGGGTAGTTGTTTTAAACTTTGTATCCGTTTTGTGAGTTTATGAATTGAGTATGGAGTTGAGTTTTCTGCTGTAGTACGTGAAGTATACCGTGGAGATATGCCAAAGCAAAAGTCATCAGAAGCACTGATTGGAAAATACATTGACGTTACTGCGTTGCCACTGGTTTGGTCCCCAGCTGAGATTGGATCCCTGAAGTATTGCCCCATCACTTCATGTGAAGTGGAAGGGAGTTTCTCCCAATTTAAGAACATTCTTACAGACAACAGGCATCAGTTCTCATTACAACAATTGGACGAATACTTAGTTATTCACTGCCATAATGACATTCCTATAGAAACTAGTATGTAATGCTACGCTATGGTCGTGTTAGCCATTAAGAATTAGAAATTGTTAGTGTCTTTTTAAATGCTTATTTTAGAATTTTGAATTCCTATTTTGCCTGCCTACATAGGTTGGATAAAAAGTAATGGCAACACTGCTGTCACGTGACGATGGTGCGTTCGAGAGTTGTCAGCTGTGTGGACATGAACAAGGACTGTTAGGTTAGATGAGTTAGTGCAGCCAGCGGCGACAGTACTCTGTCAATCTACTGCAGTATGTAGAACGTTGACTTTCATAGGGATAGTGCGAGCGCCCTAAGACCACATTTATAAAACTAGAGCAATGTTCCTGGATCAATATTGAAGTTACACGAGGTCGTAGTGCACAAGAATGTTTTCAGGGACTGTATGAAGCATATGCCGATGCAGCGTTGCCATATTGCACAGTGGCACGATGGGTTAAAGCGTTCCGGGAAGGCAGGGATCCCGTTCAGGACAACCTCCGTACAGGACGACCCCGCGTGGAGGACAACACATTTCAACTCCTTGCTTCCCTGTTGGATCCACCGTACTCACCCGATATGATCCATGCGATTACGATCTTTTCACCAAAGTGAAAGAACCACTGCGAGGGACCCGGTACAATGCCAGAGATGTACTTATCAGCGCTATAGGGCGGTCAATACGGAACATCAACAAAGATGGACGCGCTGATGGTGTACGACGCCTTCCAAACATTTGGCAAAAGGTAATAAATAAGGGGGGGCTACTATATAGAAGGTACGTAAATATTGTACCCCTGTGAATAAAGCCATGTCAGAAATATCGAACTGTTGCCATTACTTTCTATCCAACCTTAGTATTTCAACTATTTTTAGTGCCTAAAAATCCGCAGCTTACTTATAACAATGAACGAAATATTTACTTTTGCACTAAAAAAAATGGTTTTGTCCACAAAACTGACACTTTTCAATAAATCAAACCGAAACTACGACCAGAGCTACTTAGCGGCTGTCCTTACAATATACTTCAGTTTGAGTCCTCTAGGTAGCAGCAAAAATAAGAAACAAAAATGTTCAAAGGTACACTATGCTCCCCTATACTAAAAACAAACATTAATGTGAAGTTAACAGTTTTGTAAATAGAGGAAGAAGTGACATTTATTATTTCCCTCTCATTATGTAGGGAAGTAAAAAACAAATTTATTGTGAATCCCATTGATAGACATTGTATCATTCCGACCCTGAGTGCAGCTCGTTCGTAAGTGCGTGAGAGCAGCTTTGAACGTCTGGAAGACCGCGAGACGCTCGAACATTCATCAGACGGAGCGACTTTCTCGCTCACGTGACGTCACCGGGCCGCCCACACGGGGCGAAATGTGTAATTAGCAGGATTCATGTGGGTCCAGTTCGTGCTACATGCGACTCCCTAATTAACTGGGACGGCGCTGATGCTAGATTTTGTCAAAACTTCTCTTTCATGTTTAACAAGGAACGTGTCATTACGGCGTTTTATAAATGACCTCTTTGCTTGAATATAAACTGAATTGCCGTAATTAAGTGGATTCGTTTGGACTATTTGCATTTGTCAGGGTATCTGATTCTGCATGTTTGGGCACTGTATTTTGTTACAGGATTATTAATTCTTGGAGAACTTTATTAATCCTTGTTTTTCTGCAATCGATACAATTTTAAATGTCAGTGCCAATCCCAGTTATTCAGCGATTACCACGGTTGGATTCATCACAAGTACGTTCTATGATCAACCAGCATACAAGGTGTCCGACAAGTTCCGCATTAGAGGTCTGCATCGGACGTTTTCGCTCGAGCGCCAAGTAGTTCATAGCATAATCCGATAGGTAGCGCACATGCATGATGGGTAAAATTGTCGCGAGCGATAAATCCTTGAACGGTATAAGCCGAGCGTTAGGCATTCGTTCTTGTTACTGGCAAGAAGTACACAGTCAAAAATGGAGAGAGAGCTAAAAGATGTAGTGAAGTTGAAACTACTCAACAAGGAATACAAGTTAAGAGCTAAAGAAGGTATGAAGAGTGATGTGTGGGACAAATTCTTACTTGTGATACTTAGTGTATCAATCTTTGCGTCTGTAACAGTTGTGCAGCATGATTATTCGCTTTATTATATTTTCTGTGACGTTATCTCTGTACTAATATTGTTATTAATCTACTGCTATATCAATAATATTTTGTAAAACGTTTCTATATTGTCGCAGTATATAGGCGAAACACTATGTATAGACCTATCATATTATATATGTGGTAAATCAAATATTGAATAATTATTAATTAGCAATAATAACTGTATATCGAAGTTTTTCATTCTATTTTATTTATAACTCCATGTTACTGTTTTGGTATGTTCCATTAGACGTTTGTCATAAACGCAGAAAATAAAGGCTTATTTTTACGGTTTGAGCAAAACATATGTGTATCTTATCTGTCGCCTTCCATACAAGATACGACATGTCGGTGAGATGACCTTGTGCTTCTATTTATTACGAGCGTATCACGACCGATCTTATCTCACTCGAGCGTGCGATATTCGGCCGAGTTCAAGCGAGCTATTTAACTCCAATGCAGCATTTTGAGTCAAATACGTTCTTATGATCAACCAGCATACAGGCTGTCCGACAAGTCCCGCATCATAGGCGATATCGTAAATTTTGTAGTGTGCGTAGTTGTCTCGACGAGAACTTTCGTAATCGGTGGATAGGACGCAGAGGCCCAGAGGATGGTCTCCAAGGTCGCCAGACTTAAACCCCCTCGACTTTTCCTTATGAGGAAAGCTATACGAAGTGAAGATTCGTGATCTGCAATATCTACAAACACGGATCGAGGAAAAGTATTGTGAAATCATCGCTGATACGTTACACCGCATTCTCAATAGCATGAAGTTTCGCCTGCAGAAATGTTATGAACTTGTCCAATTCGATATGAGTTTCCTAACTGACACTAGGTCTACTTATTTATTTATTTATTTATTTATTTATTTATTTATTTATTTAACCTGGTAGAGATAAGGCCATCAGGCCTTCTCTTCCCCTCTACCAGGGAATTACAACTACAATATTAAAAATACAATTACAATTACTTGTAGTTTCGAAGAAAAAACCGACTGCTGACAGTTGCGTAACGTCTATTTTTAAATCTCTTCAACCCGCTACCCGCTTGGGTGAGTTAATATACTGTAAACTGAATTCGTCATTCGCTTTTCCGGCGTCGCAATGCAAGTGATGACGACGTTTCCAAATAGATCCTTAAGGTCAGTTGTATTGAAAACATATCTGCGCTTATCAGTAATGAACACAAAATCTCTGTTTGCCTTCTGTCTGCCTACGAAATTGAGATGAGGGAAATGCTGCTAGCTGCGACTTGCTCTACTCTTTACTTTCCACGTGCTTCACAAGAAAAGTTAGAAGTCGATTCTCTCATTGCGGTAAGTATAGCTTTCATCCTTTAATGTCAACATCACTTCCTGAAAGCAAATATTTCCCTTTTCGCCCTTGGAGACAAGAATTCAAAGCACATGTGAAGTTCTCCTTCATGTGGCGTCATCGTTCGAACAGGGAACGCATTTGTGCGTGCGCTGGTTGCATGCGTGTGCGACAGATAACACTATCTCGCCATCCGCCAACTAATTTCGATTTAGATAAGGCGTCCCCCACGTGTGTTCGTGCAGAATGATGGCACACCCTGCTCTTCGACTTCCTGTATTTGACTCTGTGAAATTTTGCTATGATGGGTTGCATTTTCTACATCTACCAGAAAGGATTGAATCCTTTGACTCGTACCGTTCCCATTTCGATGAGGATTATGATCAGAACTTCACGAGTATTGGGGACTCTCGTGCCATAAAACAGCCAACGACGACACAGTCGCCCTCGGTGGTGCAGTGTTTACCATGCTAAACAGTAATCGGCTCCGACGTTCATGGATTCAGACTCATTCGAGAGAGATACATTTTAAATGGCTAAGATTATTATCATTATTATTATTAGGGACCGTATTTTTATGAAATAAAATGGGTGATTTCAGTATTAAACTTGCCATTATTTCGGTGGGTATTACTTACTTACTTACTGGCTTTTAAGGAACCCGGAGGTTCATTCCCGCCCTCACATAAGCCCGCCATTGGTCCCTATCCTGAGCAAGATCAATCCATTCTCCATCATCATATCCCACCTCCCTCAAATCCATTTTAATATTATATTCCCATCTACGTCTTGGCCTCCCTAAAGGTCTTTTTTTCCTCCGACCTCCCAACTAACACTCCATATGCATTTCTGGATTCGCCCATATGTGCTACATGCCCTTCCCCTTCTCAAACGTCTGGATTTAATGTTCCTAATTATGTCATGTGAAGAATACAATGCTTGCAGTTCTGTGTTGTGTAACTTTCTCCATTCTCCTGTAACTTCATCCCTCTTAGCCCCAAATATTTTCCTAAACACCCTTAACCTGTGTTCCTTTCTCAAAGTGAGAGTCCAAGTTTGACAACCATAAAGAACAACCGGTAATATAACTGTTTTATAAATTCTAACTTTCAGATTTTTTGACAGCAGACTGGATGATAAAAGTTTCTCAACCGAATAATAACAGGCATTTCCCATATTTATTCTGTGTTTAATTTCCTCCCGAGTATCATTTATATTTGTTACTGTTGCTCCAAGATATTTGAACTTCTCCACCTCTTTGAAAGATAAATTTCCAATTTTTATATTTGCATTTCGTACAATATTCTCGTTACGAGACATAATCATATACTTTGTCTTTTCGGGATTTACTTCCAAACATATCTCTTTACTTGCTTCAAGTAAAATTCCCGTGTTTTCCCTAATCGTTTGTGGATTTTCTCCTAACATATTCACGTCATCCGCATAGACAAGCAGCTATGTAACCCGTTCAATTCCAAACCCTCTCTGTTACCCTGGACTCTCCTAATGACATACTCTAGAGCAAAGTTAAAAAGTAAAGGTGATAGTGCATCTCCTTGCTTCAGCCCACAGTGAATTGGAAACGCATCTGACAGAAACTGACATTTGGGTGGAAATAAATTGTCAATTAAATATTTTATATTAGCTTTAATACAAAACTTTTTGTTATTTTTTTCTTACACATAAGCTTATAACATGCCATAATTACCAAAATATAAACTAAGCATGGTTTCTACATTTGCCTCAGAAGATTTATGTGATTTGTACGCAGAAAACCCCCTCTCAACTGTCCATATTAGATGTAAATAATCACGCTGCCTGCAAACAATTCACACCAAATTCACTGTGATTCTCTTCTAGTCCTCACTAAACCCCTTTGCATCAAAATATAGCCTCCGTGCATAACAATATATTGCACATTTTATTGTATTGTATTTATTTGCATTCCATGGTATTCATACATCGCTTCACAGCTAGAATATGCAACATGTAAAAAAAATTTAATGGTACTAAAAAGTCTTAATTATAGTCACAGTCTAGTTGAAATATATACAGAAGTGTTTACAATATACTAGTACAACTCAAGGTGTTAAAATCGATACTTAATACAAGACAGAAATATTCATGCAGTGTTGTTGAATGTCATAAATTCACCTAGAGAATAGAAGGCGTGAAAAATTGGATACTGTTTAATTTGGCCCTAAATAATCTTATGTTTTGAGTTTGATTTTTTATATCCAAAGAAAGACTATTACAAATTTTTTCTGCCATATAACGCACTCCTTTCTGATACCACGATAGATTTGCCGATGGAATATGAAAGTCATTTTTGACGAGTATTTACTATGCTATGAACTGTAGAATTAGTTACAAAGTTTTCACGATTACATGCGAGGAAGTTTATTAATGAAAACACATACTGACAAGCCATGGGCATTATTTGTAGTTTTTTAAAATGATCCTACAGGATTCCCTAGATTTAGCATCTACTATTATTCTAATTGTCAACCTTTGCTGCAGTCGACTACAGTCGATAGATTAACCATAGAGATAGTAATATTGAGTGTACACAATATCTGGAAAAGTACTACATTGCATTGGAAAATTGCATAAATTGCCGCTTAAAGGAAGAAAAATTATTTTTAGCAGGTTATTTAGATCTGTTGGCCTACTTGGCATTTCTTCATATCCAGAATATTTTTAGATGTTTTATCACAATTATATAACTTCTCCTGGAATAATCGGAATATATTTCAGTGTTAAATGTATCTGCCGAATAACCAGCTGCAGCACTTCTGGACAGTGATTTAGATGTAAATTGCAATATGATGGGAGAGCCTGGGTAGATACGCGGGCCACAGATTGAGAAACAGAGTTAAGTGATAGTTGCAGCAAGGGGGAGCAGAAGCTGCTACTCGAGTTCTTCACCCCAGTCTCTCTCCCCGCCGGCAACTCTCAAGAAGTATATCAGAGTGCAGCACTCCGCTCCTAACACACTTAAGTACCTGCGAGAGAAAAGTTGCAAGCATCGGGCTTAATTTTACATGAGTCTGTGCAGCTAGGCAGGAGGGCTGGTCTGCATGCTGAGACAACGGGCTAGGACAGCATACATTTCTTCTTCTTCTTTTTTTTATAAATATGTTTATTGTACTTATTATAGTACGAGGCGCATCCAGAAAGTAAGTTTCCCTATTTAAAAAAAAAGAACGCATACTTTCAGGAAAACATTTATTGGTAACAGGTACAGCAATGTTTAAACTATTTTTCAACATAGCCACCATCAGAATTGAGACCCTTGTCGTATCGTGGGATCAACTTTTGTATCCCTCTGTCGTAAAACTCTGCCGCCTGTGAATGGAACCAGCGTGTGACAGACGTCTTCAGCTCTTCGTCGTTGCCAAAACGCTCACCGGAGGACAGGAATTTCTTGAGGTGCAAGAAAACGTGAAAATCGCTGGGAGCAAGATCAGGACTGTAAGGTGGATGATCAAGTAACTCCCAGCCAAATTCCGTCAAAACAGTTGCTGTGCGCCGAGCCGTATGTGGACGAGCATTGTCATGGAGGAGCACAACACCTGCAGTAAGCATTCCACGTCTCTTGTTTTGCATGACACGTCGCAATTTTCGCAGTGTTTCACAGTAACGGTCAGCGTTCACTGTTTCACCTCTTGGAAGGAAGTCAATAGCAGAATGCCCTTCCTGTCCCAGAAAACCGTGCACATCACTTTCCGTACCGACAGCGTCTGTTTGAATTTCGTCATGACCGGAGATCCACTATGCCGCCAATGCATTGACTGCTGCTTGGTTTCCGGGGTGAAGTGCGAAATCCAAGTCTCATCGCCCGTGACGATCCTGTCGAGGAACTCGTCGCCGTCATCGTGATACCGTTGCAGAAATGTCAGTGCTGCTCCTAAACGTTGCATTTTGTGTTCGGGTGTCAGGTTTTTCGGCACCCACCTGGCACACACTTTTTTGAACAGCAGGTGCTTAGTGACAATCTCATGCAACAAGGATCGCGATATCTGGGAAAAATGGCTGCTCAGCTCTGTAATCGTGAAGCGACGGTTCTCCATGGTGCACTGCCACACCAGCTCAACACGATCATCATTGATGAGGGATGGTCGCCCACTGCGCTCTTCATCATGGACGCTTTGACGACCTTCGGAAAACTGCCGACACCAGCGACGCACCATCTGCTTACTCATGATGTTCGGCCCATAGACCTGACAGAGCTGCCGATGAATTTCAATTGACGCAATGCTTTGTGCATTAAAGAAGTTTATCACCGACCGAACCTCGCAGGCGGCGGGAGAAGGAATAAGAGCTTCCATTTCGGACCACTGCTGCCACGCTACTGGCACCAGGCGGGACCTGTCCGGCTGACATATGATTGATACGTCATAGATCTGTTACGCATGCGCCATTGACACGGCTAATTACGTTTACTTTCAAGGGGAAAAATTAGGAAACTTACTTTCTGGATGCGCCTCGTACATTACAATTTTGCTAAATTGTTATAGAAATTGACACATGTGCACGGGTTCATGTTCGTTGATAGTCCCAACTTACAAACAAAAGAAAATTACATTATATACAAGAATATAAAATAGCGATGTTCCTATTATACAGTCAGTCTCAAGTCACTACAGTAAGTCTTTTCCTTCTCAATATTCTCTGTGCTGGGTTTGCTGGGGATTAGCCGCAATTTCCGTGAGCAGGGTTAACATGTTCAACAAATGAATTGTGTATCTCGAGTGATGCTCGATCGCACGACTTCATTTACGTCCGGACACTCTCTCCTTAAGATATAGCTTCGTACATTTTTAACAAGAAATGGATTCGGAACACCTCAAAATCTGTGCTTCAGTGGCTAGTCATGATAATATCTTTGAAAAATATTGGAGTGCAAGAGGTCAAATGACTTTATTGTCAAATGCCTGGCATTAGAAAACAACAACATTTTTAACAGACATTCTTGTCCACCGCTGTGGCGTAATGGTTAGCCTGCCTGACTGTGAAGCGAGTGGGCCCGGGTTCAATTCCTGGTTGGGACAGGTTACCTGGTTGAGGTTTTTCTGGGGTTTTCTCTCAATATATTAAGAGCAAATGCTGGGTAACTTTCGACGCTGGACTCTGGACTCATTTCGCTGGCATTATCACCTTCGGCTGCTGTTCACGACAGGAAAAACTTGGCTGTGAGATCAAACTACGCATGCGCGGACTTGGTTAATAGCAGAGGTCTGCATCGGACGTTTTCGCTCGAGCGCCAAGTAGTTCATAGCATAATCCGATAGGTAGCGCACATGAATGATGGGTAAAATTGTCACGAGCGATAAATCCTCGAACGGTATAAGCCGAGCGTTAGACATTCGTTCTTGTTACAGTGATGAACTGTGTAGTAACATCATAGATGTTTATCATTTCAAAACTTTGCAGTGTTTAACTAACTTCTCCATAGTACAACTACAAAACTTACTTTAAAATGTAATATAAATGTTGTAGGTAAATGTTCCCCCCCCCCCCCACACACACAGGAGTGATTTTGTTTTTGCCACATCTGATAGATGTTATTGGATGTAAATGTAATTATTATAAACGGAGAACACAATCACGATAATGCAAGAACTGTATCAAGTTTTCTAGTAATAATAATAATAATAATAATAATAATAATAATAATAATAATAATAATAATCTCTAATAATTAGTGTATCAATCTTTGCGTCTGTAACAGTTGTGCAGCATGATTATGCGTTTTATTATATTTTCTGTGACGTTATCTCTGTACTAATATTGTTATTAATCTACTGCTATATCAATAATATTTTGTAAAACGTTTCTACATTTTCGCAGTATATAGGCGGAACACTATGTATGGACCTATCATTTGATATATGTGGTAAATCAATTATTGAATAATTATTAATTATCAATAATAACCGTATATCGAAGTTTTTCATACTATTTTATTTATAACTTCATGTTCCAGTTTTGGTACGTTCCATTGACTGTTCCATTAAACGTTTGTCATTAACGCAGAAAATAAAACCTTATTTTTACCGTGTGAGCAAAACACATGTGTATCTTATCTGTCGCCTTCCATACAAGATAAGACAAGTCGGTGAGATGACCTTGTACTGTGCTTCTATTTATTACGAGCGTATCACGACCCATCGTATCTCACTCCAGGGTGGGACACTCGACCGAATTCAAGCGAGCGATTTAACTCCAATGCAGCACTCTGGTTAATAGAAACCTAAACTAACCGAAGCTAACCTTCGTATATGCAAGACGTGTAACCGGAGTACAAAGGGGACTTCTTGATTTGATATGGAATGTGCACGCGAAAATAAATACAACTAAGGATCACGCTGGCAGTGTATGAAAAGTCCGCGCATGCGCAGTTTGATCTCACAGCCAAGTTATTCCTGTCGTGAGCCCCCCCTGGTCGCATGCCCCGGTCCGGCGCCTCGAACACAGGAACCTGGCTTGGGACGAGATCCCCTTCCACTTGTTCACACATGACGAAGCGTAATACGTGAAGTGGTTTTCAAAAACTCAAGCTTCAGCAGATTCCCCACATAAGAACATGAATGGGGGGATTCTGCACCAGGAGTGCTCTTGTGGGCAATACCTCGCTTATTCCGGTTCGAGACGCAAGCAAGATCCATGAATTCTGCGAGAAATCATACGCATTCCATTTTATGTTATAAAAAAATCAGAATTGTCTGATACATGATAATTGAAGAGTCCACTGCAAGAATGATGGATGTCATTTGGAATACATTTTTCAGGAGAAGCAATTGAAAGTTTGAAATGCTTAGCGCTCAAAGCTTAACTGTGATTTTCCGATCATTACTGGACAATGACTATCAGTGTTAATGCCATATAACTCTCTATGTACAGTCTATATGTCTTAAGCTATGCATTGACAGTCTTGGTTCATTTTCGACAAGAAAGTGACATCCATCATTCTTGCAGTGGGCTCTTCAAAATTGTTTATGTAAGATCGCGGATGGTTTAGAGCACAAATCTCATACAGAAAGAAATGGGAAAGGCATGTAGCACGTATGGGTGAATCTAGGAATTCATATAATAATGTTAGTTCGAAGACCTGGGGGGAAAAGATCTTTGGGGAGGCCGAGACGTAGATGGAAGGATAACATTAAAATAGATTTGGGGGAGGTGGGACTGGATTAATCTTGCTCAGGATAGGGATCGATGGCGGGCTAATATGAGGGCGGCAATGAACCTCCGGGTTCCTCAAAATCCATGTGTAATTAATAATAATAATAATACTTACTTACTTACTTACTTACTGGCTTTTAAGGAACCCGTAGGTTCATTGCCGCCCTCACATAAGCCCGCCATTGGTCCCAATCCTGTGAAAGATTAATCCAGTCTCTATCAAGATATCCCACCTCCCTCAAATCCATTTTAATATTATCTTCCCATCTACGTCTCGGCCTCCCCAAAGGTCTTTTTCCCTCCGGCCTCCCAACTAACACTCTATATGCATTTCTGAATTCGCTCATACGTGCTACATGCCCTACCCATCTCAAACGTCGGGATTTAATGTTCCTAATTATGTCAGGTGAAGAATACAATGCGTGCAGTTCTGTGTTGTGTAACTTTCTCCATTCTCCTGTAACTTCATCCCTCTTAGCCCCAAATATTTTCCTAAGCATCTTATTCTCAAACACCCTTAACCTATGTTCCTCCCTCAAAGTGAGAGTCCAAGTTTCACAACCATACAGAACAACCGGTAATATAACTGTTTTATAAATTCTAACTTTCAGATTTTTTGACAAAGACTGGATAATAATAATAATAATAATAATAATAATAATAATAATAATAATAATAATAATAATAATAATAATATTAATAATAATAATATCGTAATAAAATAGTAATAATTTATTAACTCGATACATTAAATTAATATGCAATTAATTTAACTACTTTCAACTATAATATTAATTGCAATATTCTTTAATATTTTATGCAATGAAAAAGCAATTGAAGCGTTTCTATAATAGTACGTTATGCAACGAGCCTATAATGGTAGTAATTTTCATACGAGAGTCTTAATTACCATTATAGGCAAGTTTCATACTACTTTTTATGCTCGACCATATTTCTAACTTGAAATTATTCGTAAGTATTCATGTTATTCTTATCTGAATTAGGAGCGGAACTGTCCTTGGGCAATACCTCGCAAATTGTGAGATGTGCGCAGACGCGAAAGTATTGATTTTTTCCGAGAAACAAATGTCGACATTGATCTTGATATAATCTAGAGAGTAAAATAAGCATTAATCTTGATATAACCTTGAAATTGAATTAGACATTGAAAAACGAGATGACAAACTGAATTTATTTGAATATTATTTACAATTAACGCTAATTATTGTAGTAACAAAACTAGTTGTTTTTCGATTGCATATCCGAGAATAATCGATACTTGCGCTTTCATATTGCTACAATGGTATTTTCTGATTGGTGGAACACCTGAACTTTAATGAATAGGTGTACATTAATGAGGTCCATTAAAGGGCTGCTACCAGGTGTATAATTACTACATTTCGGCATGGTCGAGCATAAAAACAATAATGATGAGAAATAAATGTTTCATTAGGTGAAGGACGCTATGCCCAATGATGCCTTTAAATTAAAACTAAAAATAATTTACTAATTCTCTTGGAAGGTATCGTTACGTTCAGGATATGGACGCTAAAGGGATACATCGAACGTCCGTCGCTATTTAAATATTATATTTTGGACATGACTGTTTTTGTGAAAGTCATCTTAATTCAGACATTTTGCTATAAGGCAACTCATACTTTACCGCTGACCATCGTATGGGACATACCCCATAGATGAAGAATAACTGACGTAAAATTTTAATTGAACTGGAAGACTGTGTATTCCTTGACATGGCACTGTTTTCTCCTAGAGTTCCTTATGCATTAATCAAAATCTTAAACGGCCCAGTCGCCTTGAGGCTTGTTGATGTAGAACTTGTTCGGTCTAGTTTGCGACCTTGCTATAAAATCCGTTGCTATGAATATATTTCCTAGTTACGAAATATCCCTATGACATTAATTACTATAAAACAGTTGGATTGTATATTAAGGTTGGTAACTTTTTCCAATATTGTTAGACACAATTAGTCGTGTGGTTTCTTACTTAATGTACCGTTTTATAGCTTAGATATGCAGACTATAATCCTGAGAGAACTGAAAGAAATTGTGAAGCATGCCGGTTCTCAATGACAAAGGAGAAATGAACTGGCTTCAGAGAACCTGCTCTTAGTTCTATTGTTGACTTTAAAACTTCAGAAAATACTAGGAATAATAATAATAATAATAATAATAATAATAATAATAATAATAATAATAATGTTTTATTTTCGCTGGCAGAGTTAAGGCCATAAGGCCATCTCTTCCACTCAACCAGCCTTAATCAATACAATACATATTTAAATTACGAATATTTACACTACACTTAAAAGGTTCTCCAGCAATATTCTTCAGTTAAGTTTTAAAACTAGTAGACTACATATTTATTTAAATTTAGATAAACCTATAAGATAAAGCAGTAACTTAATTTATGAGCTAATTTAATTAAATCAATTATACTTAATTTGAGGTTTGAGATAGCTAATAAAATGATGAAAATTAATTTAATATAAGCTTACTAGAACTATGTTACAGGGAGAAAAAAAATATAAATCTAATATATATTTCTATAATGAGAATATTAATGTAATTGCCATTAGAGGTTTTGTAAATCTATTTAAAGAAATTAATGATAATAATAAGAATGGACAGATGTTAGTTTAATTATATGTAATAAATATTAATCAGCAATTAATTTGTTAAGTAAGAATTTATGTAATTTTGACTTAAATGAAGTTATTGTCCAACAACCCCTTACATCACTCGGTAGCGAGTTCCAATTTCTAGCAACTGAAACTGTATAAGATGAAGAATATAAAGATGTCGTGTGGTAGGGTATAATGAGTAAATTGTTATGATGAGATCTTGTACTTAGATGATGATATGCGGAATAGGGCGATACAGCACTTGAGACCTTTATCATGTTCTCCGTTAGAATGACTAGTGAAACATTGTACTACATCAATTATATGTAGATGCTATTCATTCATAGTATTCTGACCAAGGACAGGTTTTTTACTGCCAACTTAGCATTGTCCAGTCTTTCCTATTTTCTGCCTTCCTCTTAGTCTCCGCTTATGAACCATATATCTTAATGTCGTCTATCATCTGATACCTCCTTCTGCCCCGAACTCTTCTCCCGTTCACCGTTCCTTCCAGTCCATCCTTCAGAAGGGAGTTTCTTCTCAATCAGTGACCCAACCAATTCCTTTTCCCCTTCCTGTTCAGTTTCAGCATTATTCTTTCTTCACCCACTCTTTCCAATACAGCTTCTTTTCTTATTTTGTCTGTACATTTCACACCCTCCATTCTTCTCCATGTCCACATTTCAAATGCTTCCGATCGCTTCTCTTCGCATCATTGTGATGTCCATGTTTCTCCAGAGGTCCGCAACAGATGTTCCTTTTTCTATTAAAAGCTTCCTTTGCCATTGCTAGTCTCCTTTTGTCTTCTTGGCAGCAGCTTATGTTTCTACTTACAGTACACTCAAATATTAGAAGCTATCCTCTTGTTCCACAACCTGATTTTCAGTTCGTACATGTACCTTCTTTATTTTTTCTCCGATAACCATGGTTTTCGTCTTGTTTGCATTTATCTTCATCCGTACTGCTTACAACTGTCATTTATCTCCAGTAGCATTGATCTTTTAGTATCATTTGCTCTTCTGTTAACAAAGCCATATCACCATTAAATCTTATGCATTTTAATCTTTTTTCCTCCTAGAATCCCCCCTCCCATGTTCTAAAAACAGTTCTTTACTAAAATCCTTCAAGTAGATATTGAACATGGTGGGTGATAATGGCATCCTTGTCGTATTTCTGTAACTACTGCACTAAATTGGTAGATTTACACCCATACAAACGCTATTCCAATATTCTTTCTATAGTCGCGACGCTGTTATTCCCGGCATGACTCCTCTTTGCTTACGTCTTAGGAAGTGAAGGCTCTATAAAGTCTAGGTAGGTAGTATCGTTCGCCATTTTTGTTCTTTCGTTACCGAGCTACCATACGAGGAATCTATTTGCCACACCGTTAAACAATGTCGTAGCTCCTATGATAATAAATCAAACGCACTGTAATTCAGCAAATAATTGAGCGGCAAATAACGTCTTCGTGTGCTTTCTGCGAACGCCAACGAAAGAGCCAAAATGGCGGGCGATTATATTAAGTATTTATCGAGCCTTAAGAAATGAATAACGTCTTATTCAGCGAAACACAAGACGCATTTTCCACACCGTTAAACATTGTCGTAGCTCCTATGATAATAAATGAAACTCACTGTAATTCAGCAAATAATTGAGCGGCAAATAACGTCTTCGTGTGCTTTCTGCGAACGCCAACGAAAGAGCCAAAATGGCGGGCGGTTATATTAAGTATTTATCGAGCCTTAAGAAATGAATAACGTCTTCTTCAGTGAATCACAAGACGCCGACCTGCAACGCGATTGGCTGCCGGAAATTAGAGCGACGGGACTATAGCACCATCTTTGAAGCAGTCGACATTTACCTAATAGTATTTCCAGAGAAATATTGGTATATTGTGTTTCTTTTGATAGACGAAATAAAACGTAAAATACCGAAGATATTTTCATTCTCTTCTGATTTTCCCTATAAAAATCTGACACGAATTTATAAGCATATTGAGATAAGATGTATAGGGTACATATTATGCTACGAAATGGCGAATGAGAAATGAAACAGTAGTATAACTTAACCATTTCAAAACAATTTTTAACTTGCTCTGCATGATACCCTTCCATATCACTTGTTACTGTTTCATTCAATGGAAACTATCTATCTATCTATCTATCTATCTATCTATCTATCTATCTATCTATCTATCTATCTATCTATCTATCTATCTATCTATCTATCTATCTATCTATCTATCTATCTATCTATCTATCTATCTATCTATCTATCTATCTATCTATCTATCTATCTATCTATCTGTCTGTCTGTCTGTCTGTCTGTCTGTCTGTCTGTCTGTCTGTCTGTCTGTCTGTCTGTCTGTCTGTCTGTCTGTCTGTCTGTCTGTCTGTCATGCGGGGAACATTTCAAATCTCAATATATTATGCGCACAAAATAGCAGCCAAAACGCAGTTTTCGAGGCATGTTTGCTCCACCCATCTCGCCGACTTTTAGAGTTCGACCGTTCTCTTGTGGATGTTTGCGGTTATGCGACTCTTTTGTCTGTGTGTTGGTATAGTTTTCGTTTCACTGTGTTTGTTTGTCGAAAAGTTATAGGCTATTCTAATTTAACACTTTTTTTTTTTTTGGATAGCATTACCGAGTGGTTGGCGATTTATCGTGCCGAATGCAAAGATTTGCCACAGAGTTCTCAGTTTCGTGAGCATTTTTAAACCAACACTAGATATTCATAATAGCAGTACGCTCTCAAGTGCTAACTCAACTGAAGTCCGTAGCTTAAACGCAAGGATCACAATAGAGTACGATAAGTTGCTACACCCGGTATAATGAGAGTACGGTATTCGAAGAAATTTATGGCCGGTCGTTAAATAGAGATAAATCAATTAACCGTGTCTGCACTGTAACAGCTGTTGAAATAGGGGATATTTACACGTGCTTTATGAGAAGTTCAATCTATTGCATATAATTACGATCGCTTTCTGATCACATCCCCAAGGGCAGGTGAGCGTTCCTGCTGGCTTTATTGCAGGTAGGCCTAATATCACATATGAACTACTGGAAATGAGATACATAATTATTCTGTTCTTGTTGATAAATGCGTTTTATTTGCCTCAGTAATAATAATAATAATAATAATAATAATAATAATAATAATAATTTTTCAATGAAATCACGGTGATAATGCTGGTGAAATGAGTCCGGGGTCCAGCACCGATAGTTACCCAGCATTTGCTCATATTGGGTTGAGGGAAAACACCGAAAAACCTCAACTAGGTAACTTTACCCTACTGGGATTCGAATCCAGACCACCTAGTTTCGCGGTCAGATGCGCTAACCGTTTTTCCACACGTGCGAACTAGAGTTTTGTACCTTCTTAGAAACTGAATGAACTGTATACCTCAGAATTATGAGCATATTCCGAATCTCAGCGCTGAGCAATCTGATGGCATCACGGTGTTCCGAATTTCACCGATGGAGTCACTGATGCTCCACCGGTGTCGCACCGGTGCCATCAGCTTGCAGAGGTGGTGGCAGTCTCCATCAGCCGCCATCAGTGAATCTGATTGGTTCTTGTGTAGGGCGGGAATTAGCAGACGAATGACATCGTGCATTGTTGTGTCATGGCGGTGTGTTCTGCTTTAGTTCTGCTGTATTGTTTGTAATGAGCACAACGTAAAAACAGTATGTTAATGGCTTATGAGCGAACATGTCAAGGTCCAGTTCCACTGTACAGTTCATGCATTTTGTCAAGACACTCGCGATACGCAGTAGGGGAACGTTTCAGTAGAGGGGATAGGAGTAGAAGGGAAGGTCGGGCGTGTGTCTACCGAGTTCAAAGCAAAGGCTAACCCATTCCCCTATAATTCGTAAGTAGACTCATCCGATCTCGTGCGCAGCTCTGTAGGAAGAGTGGGGGAGTGTCTTGACATAATGCATGAGCTGTAACTTACTACCAAATGCACAGAATCACACCGTTCTTGCACTGAAAGGTCGGGCATATGTTTTAACGCAGGCATGTCAGAAATGAGGCATTCATTGTGCATTTATGTGCGCGGATCGTCGGTCTGTGCGGACTGCATCATTCAGGCGTTGCTCTTACCAGTTCTTAGTTGGAGGGGTGCACAATAATCTGTTCTGCGCTTCTAGTGTTGGATTAAATAGGCATTTGTACATCATAAACACACTTAGCAGAAGGAAAAAGAAACAGTTATTATAAGTGTCTACATTTGATACTTGTAATACAAGAAACATTAGAATTACTCGGTTATACTTTATAAAGTAGTGGTTTGTAAAGCATAATTTATTAACATGATTT
This sequence comes from Periplaneta americana, assembly GCF_040183065.1. Lineage (NCBI taxonomy): Eukaryota > Metazoa > Arthropoda > Insecta > Blattodea > Blattidae > Periplaneta > Periplaneta americana. Next base: position 16,128,017 of record NC_091121.1, read on the forward strand.
TTATATAGTATTTCAAGAAAAAAATATTGTAGTAATTTAGAAACAACAAAAAACGAACAATTATTTCATTTTACGTAATAGGTACTAATTATTTTAAAGTAATAGACCATATTCTTTCATTATTTCTCAAGCATTATTATTTATTGGTACACATATGTTGAAGAAAATATTATACTTACAATTAATTACATGCAGTAGAACATTGTGAAGTTTTTACACTAAAATCATTTCCTTGCTGTATGTCAATATAAATTAACAATAATATTAATAAATATTATAAATTAATCTTAGAATTTAAATTCACATACGAGGCCTGTCTAAAAAGTATCCGACCTTCAGCCAGAAAAAATATTTCAAATACCTGACAGGGTTGGGACCCTAATCCCCTTCAAAGTAGGCCCCTTGTGCTTGCACACACTTAGCCCACCGATCCTTCCACTACCGGAAACACCTCTGGATGTCTTCTTTTGGAATGGTGTTCAGCTCCGTCGTCGCGTTCCGCATTATCTCTTCTCTACTCTCAAAACGGGATCCTTTCAGTGGTGTCTTCAATTTTGGAAACAACCAGAAGTCGCAAGGAGCCAGGTCTGGAGAGTAGGGAGGTTGGCGAACGGTTGTAATTCCATGTTTGGCCAAGAAAGTGTGGATCAATTGGGATGAATGTGCGGTAACGTTGTCGTGATGCATGTGCCAGTTGTTCGCCGTCCACATGTCTGGTCTTTTGCGCCAAACTGCATCACGGAGTCGCTGGAGAACATCGTGATAGTACTCCTTTGTCACCGTTTGTCCTTCCGGTGCGTATTCGTGATGCACAATTCCACGGACATCAAGAAAACAGTCAGCATCACCTTGATTTTGCTTCGCACCTGCCGCGCTTTCTTCGGCCTTGGAGACTCGGGATGCTTCCATTGCGATGACTGTCTTTTTGTTTCTGGGTCGTACCCGTACACCCATGACTCATCTCCAGTTATCACGGTGTTCAGAAACCCAGGATCAATGTTGGCGGTGTCCAGAAGGTCCTGTGCAACGTCACGACGGAGGTCTTTTTGTTCCGGGGACAACAACTTTGGCACGAATTTCGCAGCCACTCGGTTCATGTTCAAATCATCACGCAAAATTGCATGTGCAGAATCTTTACTCACTCCAACCTCTTCGGCAATCTCCCGCACGGTCAAACGACGATCTGCCATCACCAAATTTCGCACCCTCTCAACAACAGCTGCACTCCGAGCAGTTTGGGGCCTGCCACAACGCTGCTCACTCTCCGCTGATGTGCGGCCATCTTTGAATCGGTTGAACCACTCCTTAATTTGTGTTACACTCATCGCATCTTCCCCAAACACCTGCTGAATCTTACGAATTGTTTGACTTTGAGGATCATCAAGCTTTTGACAAAATTTGATGGAGAATCTTTGCTCAATTCGTTCAGTCATCTTGCGAGAAAACTAAATCCGACAAACACTTAGAACAGCACCTTACTTGGCGACCACCAGCCAGTGACTGGCACATGCGAATGCGGTGAAAAAATTCAAGCATGTGCATTACGGTTCCTCCTTCCACCGTGCACAGTGGCACCGCCTTAGAATCACTACTTAGCGCGGGAAAATTTAAGGTCGGATACTTTTTAGACAGGCCTCGTATAGTATATTTGGAAAACTTTGAGAGCCAGTATCGACAAATCGGGAGCGTTACTGAAAGAAATTAGAAGTGTAGTTCACAAGCTGTGACGCGATGACATTCTCTTTATGTCAGGTTTAAAGATTTATTAATGTAAGTGTATTAGCATAATATAGATGAAAAATTTGCCATTATATATTTTTCCAGAAAATTTGTCCGCCTTGCAAATAGTTGCTTTCTTCGCTCCTTAGAACCTCAAGAGCCTTAATGTATTCCTCACTATATTCTCATCACTTACCACCTTATGAAATAAAAGTCGTCAGTCGCCTAATCTGTGTTAGTACAGACCCAATAACAACGCCATTGTCAATTTCGTTTTGCCGCGAGAGTACTGATTAAGAAATAAGCGCTGGCGAATATCATATTTTTAAAACTTTACCCATGTGATCTAAACTGTCACAAGGCTCTTACCTCGACATGGATTGATGAAAGCCTTTCATTTTAAAATAATTATTGTTGGCTGAGGAAAACATAACAATCATGTTATATGATTCGTGATTCCTCTTCTTCGTTATATCTGTGGAGTCCTCACTTTATTTTTCATAACGCATTCACAGTCACAGCTCAATCAGCACCCGTACTGATCTGTGTTACTGGAAACAAATGCTGGTCTGCTGCTGCAGATACTGTATAGCCCTGATGCGCGCCCCTCCAACCTGATTCACTCCCTCCAGGTAGGGGAATAGGAACTGCACATTGCACAGAGACAGCTGCACAATGTGCACGGTTTTGACATGCCTGTTTTAACGTATCAAACAAGCAAAACATTAATTTCATAAAAAAAAAAAGTGGAGCCATCCCCTTCTTGCAGAAAGCCTTCAATTGTGCGCCATCTTCGTGATGACAGTTCCCCCCCTCCATTGTCGCCATATTACCACCCCAAAATCATCGATTTTAAATAGATCATGTAGTTGAAAGCAGCTGCCGAATTTCATGGAAACGCAGGTTTAGGCAGGCCTTGGCGGGGAGACGAACTGTGCTATCTCGAGTCACAAATCGCACATCTGACAGCCGTATGGCGTTCCGTACCGTCCTGCTATGCATTCGAATGGGATTGATTTATACTCCGGGCGACAGAGCTATGCAGATAAGAAGTTCCAATATGTATCGATACTGAAGGTCTTTTTTCGTCGGGATGGGCTTTCAGCGTCCACGTCGTAAAACTAATTAAATCGGATGCGTTGACATGTGCTCTCATTCCACATACAGGAGCGGTCAGGCGCTCTTTGTGCGGTTGAAGCAACCGCACCCATCCCCAGCTCCTATTTTTTTGGTCATCCCTGTTTATACGCTGTATTTGGTTGTGTTCTTTCGTCACTGTTTGGATAACGGACACCGGCTTGCTTGCAGAAAGAATTTTATTCTCTTCGGAGTCAACCTCAAAAGAAATTTCGTCTCGAGGATCACGTCTCAATAGCTCTCGTGATAAGATGCAGACGATATAAATATTCTCAATCGTGTGGAAACTTTTTCTCTCAGACTACTTAAAAACAAATATTAAGAAGGTCGTATTGTAAAGACTTAATAAGTCAGCTAATAAAATATATTGCTCGTATTATTATGTTAAAATGTTCATTGGAAAATTTATTTATTTATTTATTTATTTAAACTCAAATATACAGAATAAAGAAATATAATTACAAAATATACAGAATAAAGAAATATAATTACAAAAACAAAACAAAGAGAAATACAACTAAGATAATACAAGCAATATAGAAAGAAGATTCAGTAGTATTAACAAAATTTGAGACCGAATGAGCAGCGCTCGTGCTCGGTCGCAGTTCAGATATAACATTAAAAAAAAATAATAATAATAATAATAATAATAATATAAATAAATAAGTAAAATAAAATAGGAACTAAAATATAATTACAGCGGCAATGGAATTATATAATATAATATTAACACTAGAGAAGAATAATATCGCACGTGAAAAGTAGGACTAATATATATTTCAAAATTATAGAATACAAATATAATATAGGTTGATTAATTCATATACATAGGCTATAAATTTATTTAATCAAATTGAAGATATTAACACGTTTCTAATTTTCTTGTTATATGTTAGTGGGTTACATGTTAGAAGTTCTGGGTGTAATTTAGTTAAAGCATTGTACAACCGAGGGCCAAAATTTATGCTATGCTTTAGACCAGCAGATGTGAGACATTTAGGTTCTACTAATGTTGAATTAATATTTCGTCTTGTGTCATAATTGTGTGTCTGTAATACAAACTTATTACGATTTTTATGATAAAATTTTAACAGCGTATACTTATAAATTTGTTCAATATTAAATACATTAAATTCAGAATAAATTAATTTAGTTGTATAATCGAAACTTTTCTTCAAACAGATTTTAATTATTCGTTTTTGTAGTAAATTTAACGGACCAAGATTAATTTTTGTACTTCCACCCGAAACAATTATACCATATTGAATGATAGACTGAATAATGGCCAAATAAACATTTCGTAGAACTCTAATAGGTAAGTAGCATCGAAGATTAACGAATTTATAAATTGTTTTACGAAGTCTCTTACAAAGATAAGTAATGTGATGAGGCCATTTTAAGTTCTGATCAATAATGATACCCAGATATTTGACATACGTGGCTTCTTTCAAATGTGGACATTTACAACTTTTGGGATCTAAACAATTTTCACTGTGTATTATTAGTCTATATTTATCGCTAAATTTTAAATTTTGAACACTGGCAGCTGTTAACGAAAAAGGAACTAAAGTTGATTTAGATATATTTAAAGAAAGGAAGTTGGAATTAAGCCATTTTTTAACAATGTTAGCACCTATATTAGCATTTCTATATGCTTCCTGCCAAGAAAAATCACTGAAAATAACTACTGTATCATCCGCATATGAATATATAGATCCATTAAATTTTTCTAAATTTATATTTAGCAAATCATTAACATATATTAGAAATAAAATAGGTCCCAAAATTGTTCCTTGCGGTACACCTATATCAATATATTTGTATTCACTAAATTGATCTTCAATTTTGGTCATTTGCCTTCTGTTACTAAAATATGATTGGAATAATTTTAAAACTATACCTCTAACTCCAATAGTATGTAGTTTGTCCAAAAGTAAATTGATAGTGTCAAAAGCTTTCCGTAGATCCAAGAAAATACCCAAACATTTGTTTCCGATATCTAGTTCATTGATAATTTTTCCAGTAACATTAATAAGAGCATCATCAGTAGAAATATTATTGCGAAAACCAAACTGATTTTTAGAGAGGATTTTATGTTTTTCTAAATAATTTATTAATCTATTCTTTAAACATTTTTCAAGCAATTTGGAAAATGTTGGAAGTAAAGATATAGGTCTATAGTTATTTAAATTATTTTTATCTCCAGATTTGTATATTGGAATTACTATGGCACATTTCGAAACATCTGGAAATATACCTTGCACAAAACATAAGTTAAAAATATGAACCATGGGTTTTAATATATATTTGATAATAATTTTGAAAGTATTATTCTTAATTCCATCTATACCAGGAGCAACATTATTTTTTAACTTCTTAACCAAAATAATAATTTCATCCTCAGTTACAGGGAAAAGAAACATGGAGGAAGCTAAATGTTCATCTTGTGTCTCATTTTGTAGAGAAGAGTTAAAATTTGACTTATTAATGTTAGAAGTAACTTTGTGTCCTATCTCTGAAAAATAATTATTAAATTCGTTTGCAATCTCTTTTCTGCAATTTAATATTTCACCCTTATCGTTTTTTAACTCCTTGATTGGCTGTTTATTTTGTACATTTACATCTGTAGCTTCATTTATAACTTGCCAGAATTTTTTAGGTTCATTTTTGTATCTATCAAATTTGGATTCATGATATTTAATTTTCGTTTTTCGAATGACAAGAGTTAACATATTTCTATATGCTCTTTAGTAATTTTTTAGTTGTACGTTACTTGGATTCTTTTTAACTTTTAAAGCAAGTTTGTCTCTTGTACGAATAGAATTAATAATGCCGGCCGTGATCCAGGGTTTTATTTTCTTGGATTTATTAGAAATTTTCTGATTACTGTTTATAATAGTATGTTTATCTATATACTTTATGATTAAATTGTAGAAAATTTGAAAACAGGCATAAATAAATATTTTTTGTGATTGAGTCAAACGTTCGCGTTACTCGTTACCAGTTGCCATGGAACCCAGTTTAATATCCAGCAGATAAAATTCTCCTTCGTACAGGGACATCATTTTATTTTACTTCAATTTTTATTGTACCTGAGTTTTTGAATGTACTTTACTCTCACTCCTTCTACTAATGAATTTCAACCGTCCACCACACAGATCCAAGACCGCATATACAGTCGTAGTAGCTTTATGTTCAGCGTAAACAGTACGTTCCAAAAATATGTTCGCGTTTTCCAGTGACTAAAGAGCTTTCAATATTGAATCATTTTCGCACAAGTACTGTCGTCCATTTGCCTGCGTCGCATCCCGGTTTCCCCCACCTGCTTCTATTCGCCTTTCTGGTGGACCCCGGACTCATTTCACCGGCATTATCACCTTCATTTCATTCAGATGCTAAATAACCTGAGCTGTTGATACAGCGTCGTAAAATAACCCAATAAAAAAAAGACACAAACTCACTTCACTATTCACAAAATACTACTAACTAATGAACTCAGACAACCCCGAGACGCCACTGAGAGATCCACTAATTGGGTTTGCAAAAGTGTGAAGGGAGAAGGGAGGAGAAAGGGAATTCCAAGGGCTGGGCTGTCTTGGCTCTTTTCCGAGAACTTTAATTTCTGTTAGGAATTGGACGTCTACGTAATATTATGCCCATACAATTGTTTAAAATAACTTAAATAAAAGGGCCTCGGTAAGTAATTAACTGTCACATGATTTCCTCCCTTTCTACGACCCTACGACATAGGCACTTGGACGGACAGTAGATAGTATGTCTGAGTAATTTTATCTTTTCGGATCGGGCAGAAGTGAAGATTGAATTTACAGTACGTAAGGTACTCTTTTATAGAGTAGATACGGAATTATTTCAACATGAGTTACTAGTTACGAAGGACGAAACTGGTAATTGGAATTAGGTACAATAGTCTATAGTGCGATAATATGCACATTAGAACTGAAGCCTGTATCGAAATGAACGGCTACCATTTCAAAAAAATGTGTTTAAATATCCATATTATGATTATTTTTCAATTTAATTTCATTCTCTATATTGTATGCTAATGTGCTGTAGACAGTATACAGTCATATACACTGCATAATGAATACGTCCACATGGATAGCTCAGTTCGTGAGTAAAAACACTCATTATTAATACTATACTGTATATTGATGAAACAAAAACCTAATGAAAATGATCAAACTCAAAATCGCGATATTTCCTAGTTTACGTAAATGGATGAACTACTTTTCTTCCTTTCTGTACCTAGTAAAGTGATTTGTTTGTACATTACGCCAGTATCATCGAACTCCAGTCGTGGAAGGGGATAGCAAACGGCGTTGATCCAAAGGTATAGCCAGGTTAATATTAAAAATGTTAGTAAAAATAAAATGATGTCCCTGTAGAAGGATTGGATGTGTTGTACAGCGTGTTTTAAAATTATGGTAACACTTTCATATTATTAATATTATTAAGTAAGTATTAATGATACAATAACTAGGTGCATATTTGTTTAAGAACTCCTAAAACGTTTACTGGCACCTGTTACTTGGTATAAATCAACACGATAGTCAAATTCTTGCCGCATTCCTTCCAACATATCCCCAAAGATTCATTGAGCATCCAGGTTTCGAGCAGGCAACCCTTCCCGTCCCAAGAACAGGCGATGACAGAATGGATGATGATAGAATGGAAATCAGTCGCAATGATGTTGATGCCTCATATGAAGAAACGGGAGAACCCCGAGAAAAACCTCAAATGCGACTTTATCCGCTAAAAGCGTCACTTTATCCCAGATCTGACCGGAACTCAAACCCGGAACGCCTGCGTGACAGGCCAAAAGTTTAGCTACTAACAAGTAAACCTCTCCAGTTCGCCTGTGCGTTTTCAGAATGAAATATATACTGACACATAGTATGCATTAGTAGAGTTTATTGATATACCTTTTAGCTGCTAATGGTAATGGGAAATGGAGGTACAAATTTGAAGTGTGAACTTCAAAGGCATCAATATATATGAACATATTTACTGATTTTTCAGTCTTAATGGACAAAAATGCGGTAGTGGGCAAAGTGCAAGTCACCAGCGTTCATAAAGTGATCAAAACAGAACTTTGCAGTGCACCATGAGCACCTGATATAGAAAGAACCTCCACAAATATCTCAAAAGTTAACTCCTGATATGTGAAAAACGTACTGCTTGGGCACTTGAATCCATTCAATGGGATCATTAATGTATCCTGATTTATAAAATACATATCGAATCATGTCTTTGAATCGCTGCGACTGAAATTGATTGTAGAGAAGCGAATGCAGAGTGACAATGGTCTCTGTCATGAAGTTTTGATTGGGAAAGGTCGTCCTTGATTACATAATTCGATATAGTCCTCCAATTTGTTTTGTATTGTCTGAAAAATAAACAAATAAATGAATGAATAAATAAATAAATGAATAAATAAATAAATAGATAAATAAATGAATAAATAAATAAATAAATAAACAACGAATAAATGAATGAATGAATAAATCAATGAATAAATAAATAAATAAATAAATAAATAAATAATGAAAAAAATGAATGAATAAATAAATAAATGAATAAATAAATAAATAATGAAAAAAATGAATGAATAAATAAATGAATAAATAAATAAATAAATAATGAATAATTGAATGAATAAATAAATGAATAAATAAATAATGAATAAATAAATGAATAAATAAATGAATGAATAAATAAACGAATAAATAAATAAATAAATGAATAAATAAATAAATAAGTCAATAAATGAATAAATAAATAGATGAATGAATGAATAAATGAATGAATGAATAAATAAATGAATAAATAAATGAATGAATGAATGAATGAATGAATGAATAAATGAATAAATAAATAAATGAATATATGAATAAATAAATGAATAAATGAATGAATAAATAAATAAATGAATAAATAAATAAATAAATAAATAAATAAATAAATGAATCCCTGTACAGTATTGCAGTATATTAGATATTGAATAGGTAAACGAAAGGAGGAGTATTCCTATCAAATTATATTACAAATGTCTATACATTACCACTAGACGCATCTCAAGCTACAATACCCCATACCTATGTTCCCAATCCGAAACATTCGAAGTGAAAAACTCGCTTCTCCCTTCCGAGTATCTGTTTCCCTCCCCAGTAGTATCCCCTTCCTGTCTAACTTCCGAGTGACTGTAACTTAAAATTTAGCTGTCCAAGAAGACTCTGTTTCCCCCTCACCTCGCTTACCTATGTACCTGTGCTGCTACAACATAACGAATATGAAAGGAATGTCCGTTGAAAAAGATGGTGTTGATGGATGTGAGCCGGCATACACGGCTCAATGTTAGGAACGGAGTTATTTTAGCACCGAAATATTTATTTCATATTTTTGCAAAATTTTCTTCATATTATGACGATTCGTACTGATGATGATCCAAATAGAAAATGGATTTCCTGAGGGCGAAAAGTATTCCAAATGATTCTGATGAGTCTAAAGCTGGAAAGCAACAACAGCGACTGGTATAAACCTATCGCACGCATGGGGCCAAGTACGGCCCGCGGCCCGCAGTTTCCCCACCTTGCCACATCACTATGCGGAAGCTGCGGAATCTCTGGAGAACGCCAAAAATGTTAAATGTTAAAACAAGGCAAAAAAAATTAAAATCCCTTTAATTTCACTGTAGATTAGGTACATGAGGGAAGGCGCGACATTTTAATTAATGTGTGAGAGACTTCCCGGCATACGAATACCGCCACCGAATGAATTCGGAGACGTGACCGGGGTGCCGAGCCCTTCTTACGATGACCCCCTTTTCTGCAGATGTTCTCGCAGTTATGTAAAAGATTCTGTTGAGTAGTTAAACACTAAACGAGAGCCATTGTAATAAATATAATGTAAGCTAATTCTCCTCGGAGCGGGCCGTACGAATGCGAAGGGTTGATGGCCCAGTAAAAGATACTTTATGACGCGGAGCTCATAAGCCGAAGCAGTTAGGCGGATTAAAAGTTGGTTAGTGTCTGCGAGATAGTATCAGCCTTAAAATTTTACTGCCCGTCCCAAGTTGGAGCTCTCTAATAATGAATACGTACTTTGCAGCGGGTGCGTGTGGAGGATCAAGTGCTCCGTGGACTTTGACATCCAGTGTGCGTGTTGATTATGCAGGTCCAGCATCAGGGGATTCTGTGACATTCATATGGTTAGATTTTCTCCGAATACTTTAGCCTGGCTACTCAGTGTCAGCAGGAGAAGTCACTCTGTACTGATCAAGCAACCTCCCAGAGTCTCTCGCGTTTTGGCGCTTCTTCAGCTACATTCTTTCGCCATCATCACATACAGGGTGATTCAAGAGGAACAATAAATTCTTCAGGGAATGCCATTATGGACTATTGCGAGTAGAAAGTTCATATAAACATGTGTGCAATTTCCAATGGGGTGGAGATACAGCTGTTTGATGTTCCGAGGTTTTCCCCAGCCGTGGGACTGAAGCCGGATGGTCTATGGCGAGTCCTCGGCATCACTTCATTTCACCCCTTTGAATTGATTACCTGGTTGGCTTTTTCCGAGGTTTTCCCCAACCAAAAGGCAAATGCCGGGTAATCTTTTGGCGAATACTCGGACCTCACCTCATCATTGTATACTAAAAGCCAGGTAATCAACCGACTAAACCGGAAGCATCGTTTTGTTGCTCTCTTTCTGAGCTCTGTTGCCACATAGTGGGGCGAGATTCAAAGCGTGTTCAGCGTTTGTCACCGATATGTTTAAAATAACTACTGTCTATAGTTCTCGATAACACTATCTACAATAGTAGTAATTAAAATTACTGTTTTTAAGGAAGCACGAGCTGATGACGCTGGTACGAAATGCGACTCGTAATGCACGTGGTACTGCAAATGAACTGGCTACACTGTCTCCGTGATTCCGTTGCCAGATTTTCGTTAGCAGACGACATTTTTACGCGAGGTCCAATGAAAAGCTCCGTTCTCGTTCTCCCCTCCATCCCCCACACTCAACGTGTCATCACTGCACAGGCTACCCCTCTAACCCGCACTTTCCTCTCGCCCTTCCAACTACTTCCTGTTTCGTCGGTTCATAACCTGGCTTTTAGTATAGAAAATTACTGAATTGTAAAACTGTAAAAATGGTAAAATATTGTAAAAATTGTAATTGTAATATTGTAAAATTTTGACTTGTTCCACATCTTAAAGCTTCATTGCTCATGTAAGATCTATGAAATATAATAAATGAATGAATGAATGAATGAATGAATGAATGAATGAATGAATGAATGAATGAATGAATGAATGAATGAAGCGTTGATTGATTGATTGATTGATTTCGCGAGGGGTGGAGCCTTGCACGTAGACTATTTAGGTTCATTGTACGCCCTAATGCGATAACAGTGCTTGCACACTGACCTTCCATCCAGGCGGCCCGGATTCAATCCCCTGTCAGGGTAGAATTTGTAGTGGACGAAACAGACGTCGCAGAGAGTTTTTTCGGAGTACTCCCGTTTCCAACTTTCATTCCACCAATACTCTCCACTGCCGCTACATTTCATCTATCATCTGTAGGCTAACAGTAAAAATAGGCTGGGGTTGATTTCTGGGTGTAGTACGGGCTTCCGATGCTGATCTAGGCTCTAAGAACTTTGGGGTCCGGGCTCTGGATTCGTGCTCGCCAGTGCATGATGGGACTTTACCTGCAGGGCCTAGGAAGGATGGCCCGCCTATCAGCGTCAGATTCATCAGTGTCATCCGGGCAGTTCGTTGGACAACAAAGCCTTACAATAGTGACAAATGATTTATGTTGCCGGCGGAGTAGAGGCCAAAAGGTCTTCCCTTGCACTCAACCAGATTATAAAAGATATACATGAAATGCATTAAATAGATAGCTTATTTCAAAAAAGTTATGTCATAATGGAAGCAAGATACATAGATTACATGAAAATTAATTAAACAATTACAGTCACTACTTAACAGTGGATTATTATTATTATTATTATTATTATTATTATTATTATTATTATTATTATTATTATTATTATTATTATGCCTATTACCAGTTGTTCTGTGAAACTTGGACTCTAACTTTGAGAGGCGAACAGACGTTAAGGATGTTCGAGAATATTTGGGGCTAAGAGGGATGAAGATACAGGAGAATGGAGAAAGTTACACAACACAGAACTGCATGCATTGTATTCTTCACCTGACATAATTAGGAACATTAAATCCAGACGTTTGAGATGGGCAGGGCATGTAGCACGTATGGGCGAATCCAGAAATGCATATAGAGTGTTAGTTGGGAGGCCGGAGGGAAAAAGACCTTTAGGAAGGCCGAGACGTAGATGGGAAGATAATATTAAAATGGATTTGAGGGAGGTGGGATATGATGATAGAGAGTGGATTAATCTTGCTCAGGATAGGGACCAATGGTCGGGTTTATGTGAGGGCGGCAATGAACCTCCGGGTTCCTTAAAAGCCAGTAAGTAAGTAAGTAAGTAAGGTGGGAATTGCCAATCTATTTTATATGTAATCAGAGCTAGAAGCTACATACTTAAATTAATGCCGGTTTATGATTTAAACCTTTTTCAACTTCAAAGTATACGGATATATGGCGGAAATCTCGGCATAACATCAACCCTCGACATAAGACGTCACATTGACAAAGGACAAACAGTTATGTCCTAAACTGGATCTAATCCACGATCACGGCTCTCATACGGTGTGAAAACTACAAGCCTTGATCACTACGCATACCGCGACCATACTTGGATGAAGAAGAAGCTGAAAGTTGACGTGCTAGCCCGGTATTGCGCTCCATAGGTTGGGCGGTGTGTTGTTTACATCGCGGCGAAGGATGCCTGGTCTAATAAACATTAATAAGGCAGACAGGAACAAGCGAGTAAAAACAAGCAGACACCAATAAACGTGACTGAGATGCTACTCGCAGTCCACGGTCTGGCTGGAGTCTGCCGACTGGCTGCGTCGAAATGTACGGACAAGGCGATGAACATATTTGTGCTTAAATAAATGTATCGTATACTGAAGGGAAACAAGTAATGTAGCCGTGCTCTCAATGGGCTGCAGATCAAAGTTGCAACAAATGACATTAAAAATCAGAGAGTTGATGACCGTTTAGTTCCTGGAGAATACTACTTGGTTACGGAATCTGTAAGGAATTTCGAAAAATCGTGTTTATTAAATCTAACAAATGAGTTTATAATCCTACTTTGCTCTTCACGTTATCAACAGTAATCTCACTAGAGATTTTGATTTATCTAGAGAAAATCAAAACTCGAGTGGGATTTAATTGACTATTACACGATTAGAAGAAAGTATATAAAGATTAGAAGTAACAAAGTACTCCAATACAATAAAATATTAATTGGCTTACGAAAATACAACTGTCTTCAAATGTATTATTGTACCATCTCAACAATACGCTAGATGGCAGTAGTGTTTTATGATTATGTTTTCTTGTTACCGGTATCAGTTGTGCCAACTATGGAATCATCATTGAACTCTGTGGACTGTTACTAGTCAAGAAGGCTTTGTTGATTCAGTTTCATTTTATTAAAACATTTGCATTCCACTTCAATCATCCGGATCCCAGTAATCAACATCACTTGACAGATGATTTTCAATAAATCTTAGTATTAAACAATCTCTGATACGTGACTATCCATAATATCATATAGCAGAAGCTATAACAAACATAACCTAAATAATATAAACAAGTGTTAGAAAAGTTTTAATTAGGGATGATGAAATAAACAAGAAACGTTTTAATTAACGATGATTAAATAAAAACTAACATGAATAATTTTAAAAGAAAAAATTATTTAAAGTACAATTTTCAAATTTGAATGTTTTAGTGGTTGGTGGTTCAGTTGATGTTATATTGGACGTGTGCGTAAAAGAAGTGAACTCGTTGATGTACATGGTATATCCTTCAACTTATTCAGGATTTCCGAATGGTGCTCTTCATATATGACCAGTGATCTTTATTAATTCTTGTTCTTGAATGCCAATGCGAGTCATATTTGAAAGTGTTGTGCATCGACTGGAGTGGTTTGTAATTTTCTGTTTTTTGACGTGTAGACCAGTGCAGTTTGAAATGTTGGCAAACAAAGAAACAAATGCTAGGGTAGTGATAAAAATAAACAAATGCTAGGGACGCGATAAAATTAAACAAATGCTAGGGACGCAATAAAATTGTGCGATAAGCAGCCATGATTGGTTGAAAGACGTCCTTTCGTACCGTTTTATTGGTCGAAAGTAGTGTGACGTAGTAAAAGTGTAATAGTCACCATAAAATGTCTAAATGACGTTCAAATATGGATATTAAGATGACGTATCCATCAGCTTGGAAAGCTATTCTGTCTCGATGCAACCAGAGAAAAATGGATGGCGAAAAGAAATTACAGTAGGTACGAACGTTGTTTGAAAAGTTCATAGCCTGAATAGAAATTAATCTAGAATTGTCGGCCTGGGTAGCGTAGTCCGTATAGCGCTGGCCTTCGGTGCTTGAGGTTGCGGGTTCTATCCCGGTCTAGGCCGATGGCATTTAAATGTGCTTAAATGTGACAGGTTCATGTCAATAAATTTACTGGCATGTAAAAGAACTTCTGCGGGACAAAAATTCGGGCACACCGGCGACGCTGATATAACCTCGACTGTTGCGAGCGTCGTTAAATAAACCATAATTTTTTTTACATATTTACCTAAACTAGTAGTAGTAACTAGTAAACACTAGTAAGTGGAAACACTAGTAATGCCCCACTTCGATTATTGTGATTTTCTACTGACTGACCTCAATGTCAACCAGTCGCAAAAATTACAACGTGTTCATAATTCTTGTGTTCGCTTCGTCTGCGATGTCCGTCGCGCTGACCACATTACCGCATCCTTCCAAACTCTAAACTGGCTACGACTTAACGAACGTAGAAAATTTCATTCTCTTGTTCTCCTTTTCCAAGTCCTTCACACTTCTACACCTACCTACCTTGCCTCCCGTTTCAGTTACCTGTCATCATATCATAATATCTTCATACGCACGGAAAATAGCCGCATACTAGCCATACCAACACATAAGACATCATCGTATTCATCATCATACACAATCTCGCTCTCGCGCTTGTGGAATACCCTACCCAGTGACACCAGAGACTGTCGGAATTTAGTAGCGTTCAAAAGCAAACTTATTAAGCATTTTCTTACTGCGTACAGTAGGTTTAATTTGTATTTAATCGATAAAAGAAATGCCTCTCTCTTCTTAACTTTTACAATAAACTGTCTAGCTTCTATTAATCAGTTAATATTTTAGTAATTACTTTGATTTTTATTGTATTTGTAAATTTAATATTAATTGTAATTATAATTGTAATTGTATTCTTAATATTGTAGTTGTAATCCCCTGGTAGAGGGGAAGAGAAGGCCTGATGGGCTTGTCTCTACCAGGTTAAATAAATAAATAAATAAAATAAAATAAATTTATTAATTATTATTTGTTAATGCAAGTCCTGCTTGGGTAAAACCAATCAGAAGGAGTGTGCTCACTGTCGCAACTCTCACATTCAATATTATTATTATTATTATTATTATTATTATTATTATTATTATTATTATTATTATTATTATTATCGAGGATTCTGTTATTGACTACAGTCCGTGGACGTTCTGTTGTTGATACGTTTTCAATGTCATTTATGTATCATTCAAATGCACTTCGTAATTAGACTGCAATAGAAGATAAATTATTTCTGTAATACTATTGGGGAAGTAATAGTGTAAATAGATTGTGTTAAGGAGTTAGGAACTCCTGCAGTATTAAAGTACAGTAGTGATGTAGCCTAAATTAATTTTGAGTAGAAAAGAAATCTCGTCATCATCATCATCATCATCATCATCATCATCATCATCATCAATAACAGTCTTGGATTACGCCTCCTGGCCTGTTCCGCTTCCAGAAGAAAGTTAATCTTTCCATCTCTTCCTTGGTCTTCCGATGTCTCGTTTTCCATGAGGTGTATAGTCCAATAGTGTCTTTGGTAACCTATTGTTGTGCATTCTTAATACATGTTCATACCAGTTGTTGCGGTAAGATTCTATAATGTCCGTAATGGCGGTGATATTCAATTCTGTTCGGATGCCAGCGTTCCTTTTATGGTCGTAAAGAGTATATCCTGCAAGAGGTCTTAGCAATCGCATTTCAGCAGCTTCTATTCTTCGAAGTTGTCCTTTCCTTAATGACCATTTCTCTGATCCTTATACTAATGCCGGGACTGCCATAACTTTATAGAATTTCAAAATTGTTTCTGGTCGAACTTTCTTTAATAGAGTTGATTTGATTGTCCTTAACAGTTGCTGAAATTTGACAAGTTTAATATCTACGTCCCTGGGGTTTATATAAGAAAGATTGCAGCCAAGATAGTTGAATGTGTTGACTTGTTCTATTCAATTATTATTGATTGCAATTTTGGATCTTACATGATACTTTCCTTGGAAGGCCGTGATTCTGGTTTTATTTATAGAGATTTCCAAATTATAATTTTTTGCTATCTTGTATAGTGTGTATATTGCTCTTTGTAAGTTATCTTCAGAATTTGCTAAGATTATCTGATCATCTGCGTAAAGTAATGTATTATGTGGGAAGTTGTCAATCATAAAATTTGTGAGCAATTCGTCTTCCCAATTTTTGGTAATGTTATTTATATAAATATTATATAAGGTGGGTGACATTGGGTGCCTTGCTTTACTCCTTGATTTATTGTTCTAGCTTCCTTGATTAAAGTGTTATTTACTTTTAATTTGATTTTTGTGTTTTTGTACATGTTCTTGATTGTGTAAATTAAATGCTGGCGTATTCCCATTTCAAACTAAAACGTCCCAAAGTTTTGTTCTGCCAACTGTATCGAATGCCTTATGGTAATGAATTAGTGAATAAAATGAACTTTACTCTATAAAATGGACTTCATTCAGTAGCAACCTGGAGATAGCAGTTATGTGAATGAACTATGGCGTAGGAAAAACCGTCTGAAATAATGCTATGTGACTCTATTCTGTATTTTTTTCTAGTGGGATATTGTTACATTTCGTCCATTTGTTCGGTGCTCGCAGACAGGACAAATGACCAGCACGAATCGAAGGTCGAACTCCTTTGCAGTCAAAAAAGTGCATGCAAATGTGCAGGCATCCAGCTCGGCTGCCTAGTCGCGTCTTGGACCAGTAATAAATTAGTTGTACTTTTTACGGTTGGTCGGGCTTCATCCGATAACCGTCTGATCCGATAGGCCTTTGTGACAGTCATTTGTTACTCTCTGTCAGCGATGCCTGCTAGTTAGTAAACTGTGAGACAGGAGCGAAGCAGGCCCGTCAGAGAGTTTTAGATTTGTCAGCCGGTGTAATTAGGAGATGTATTTTATTTTTGCCTTAGGTCATGTGAAGCTGTTAACAGCCGATAGCGTCTGGAAAATATTAGGTAGACAACAAAACACATTTTGTCAGGCAGTCTTTGAAGAAGAAAATAGTCCACAACTGTGGAGTAGCGGTTAGCGCGTCTGGGCGCGAAACCAGGTGGCCCGGGTTCGAGTTGCAGTCGGGGCAAGTTATCTGGTTGAGGCTTTTTCGGGGGTTTTCCCTCAACCCAATATGAGTAAATGCTGGGTAACTATCGGTGCTGGACCTCGGACTCATTTCACCGACATTATCATCTTCATTTCATTCAGACGCTAAATAACCCGAGATGTTGATACAGCGTCGTAAAAACCCACTAAAAAAAGAAGCAAATATACGTTGTTCAGATGAAGTTTGAAAGAAAGTATGCTTCTTTGGTTACTAATGAGAAATTGATAGTCACTATAGTAAAATATTGTATATGATTTCAGAAACTTGAAAGAAAGAAAAATCAGAAAGCATACACATTTTGTTGCTTTTGTTTTGATCAAAATTGTTATTCGAACGACATTTCAATATAATAATCCATTTTTCAATGTATTAACAATATCGGTGTATTAATACGAAGTTGTAGATAAAATTGTAATTTTCTTTTTTACAAAGGAGAGGCCTGGAGGGTCATTTAGAAATGTTTGTAGGTTGTTTTTGTCTCCATGTATTACCGTCTCTAATTCCAGAGTACAGATATTAGTTATGAATATGCCTACTTGTTTTACACGTGAAATTTGTAACTGGACTCAGCCTATGTAAGTACACATCTATAAATAAATAAATAAATAAATAAATAAATAAATAAATAAATAAATAAATAAATAAATAAATAAATAAATAAATAAATAAATAAATAAATAAATAAATAAATAAATAAATAAATAAATAAATAAATAAATAAATAAATAAATAAATAAATAAATAAATAAATAAATAAATAAATAAATAAATAAATAAATAAATAAATAAATAAATAAATAAATAAATAAATAAATAAATAAATAAATAAATAAATAAATAAATAAATAAATAAATAAATAAATAAATAAATAAATAAATAAATAAATAAATAAATAAATAAATAAATAAATAAATAAATAAATAAATAAATAAATAAATAAATAAATAAATAAATAAATAAATAAATAAATAAATAAATAAATAAATAAATAAATAAATAAATAAATAAATTAATTAATTAATTAATTAATTAATTAATTAATTAATATTTAAACAGGAAATAAATAAATAACTAATAAATAAATAAATAAGTATTTAAATAAGCAAATAAATAAATAAATAAATAAATAAATGGTTGAAATTACAGTAATACAATAAATAACAGTAAAAACAAAATTATTTACACTGACTACTTTACGAGTCTTTACACATTACTGTGAGTGACTGTAAACATTTTAAGCGTTTGAAAAGAAAAATTTCTCCTTTCTGGTAAAATATATTTTCTTCTTTTCTAATGAAGTGCTCGCTACCAAATTCTTTTATTGGAGCACCGTCTATGTTGTTTTGTTTTGAATGTTCACTACATACTTAGGCCTACACTGTTGCGGGTTGTTAGAAGGCTTTAGGTAACCAAGCGCAGGACTCTAGTAGTTACGTACAACTCCCCTTATGAAGAATCGATTTATACGGACAGATACTATGCCCAAAACTAATTTTCGGTATCAGGAACGCTGAATTGTAGTCTACTAAAATCTCGATAACTGATTTTCGTGAGATTACAATACCTTCTGTAATGAGACAGTAAAAAATACGAAAATAAAGTGTGTACAAACCCTATCTGGATTTTAATAGTACATTATGCAACGAGCCTATAATGAAGGTAATTAAGAAGCGAGTATGGATATTTATGAAACGACGAGCGCAAGTGAGTTTCATAATTTTCTTACGAGCTTCTTAATTACCATTATAGGCCAGTTTCATACGACTTTTTATGCTCGACCATATTTCTAACTTGATATTATTAATTTTTTTGTATCTGACCTTGACCAATGTCCCGTATGTTGTGAGATGTGCGCAGACGCGAAAGTATTTATTTTTTTTCCGAGGAACAGATGTCCACATTGACCTTGCTAGGCCATAAGAACCTACAGAGATAACATTGAAATTAAATTAGACATTGAAAAACGAGATGACAAATTGAATTTATTTGAATATTATTTACAATTACCGCTAATTATTATAGTAACAGAACATAACCTTCTGCGACAGTATTGGATTTCCAGCCTCCGTGACTTTTCGCTAATTCTCTTTCGATTGCATATCCGAGAATAATCGATACTTGCGGTTTTATAACGGTAGAAAGCTGACCTATCATTGGCTGAACAGTTGTAACCTGAGTCGTCATTGGCTGAAAGACCTGACCTTTAATGAGTAGGTGTACTTTAATGTCATGCATTAAAGGTCTGCTACCAGGTGTATAATTACTACATTTCGGCATGGTCGAGCGTAAAATAGTTTCTGTATTTGATTTGTTATAATTACTTTACTCGTGTGTGATTTTGATGTAAATAAGTGGTGTTAAAATATAAACTATTAATGTCTTATTTTATGCCTTAGTGTTCTGAATTATACAGTAGGTTTATTAAATTTTATGGAACAACATTTCTTGCTTGCCTTATTAGATCAGATCTAGAATAAATAGAACATTTACAGCAAATTATGTGTTTGTTATTTCCCACTAACCGCATAGAAAACCAGTTGCAGGTGAATGTGTTGCCAAATCGATACCAGTTGAATTAAATTAAACTTTCTACGTATAAATAAATGTTGGCTACGAATGACTTCAGGTATTTGAATGCTGTTTGTGAAGTGTTTTCGTTACATATTAACACCTCAAACCCGGATTCGCTTTAAACCCTAGTGACAATGTGTTGGAAGGTGTAATAGGTTACGAGAAGTCTATTTTGAATCTATAAACATTAAAATTTGTTGCTAAAGTACGCATATGAAAATAGGTTCTTTCGAGTTCGGGAATACTTTTGAGATCACTGAATTTGATTATTCTGTTTCGAATGGAATTAATTATGTAAAACGAACTGGCTATATAGGCCTCAAGGTTAAATTGCGGAACTCTGAACGGCTATCCAGTTTCTGGTAGCTAAATTTGCGGTCTACTAGGTCTACCTATTTTATTACAGACATTTCAACAACAGACTAAACTTTGTCATCAGGCAATCTATCTTGATAATGTCTTTAAACTCCACGTGCCGAATGTGTTAGCATAAATGAATTGCATAAAAACGTTTGCGGTCCATTTTATCTTTTGTGGTTATCCATTAACACAACACGTGAAGGAAAACCTGCGACAGAATTCTGTAGATTTTCACGTTACGTTGAAAAAATGTAATGTCATTTCATGCCATGCTTAATTAATTAATTAATTAATTCATAGTGTTCTCTCGAAAGGCAGGTCTTTCACTGCAGAGCCAGCATTTTCAAATCTTTCATATTTTCTGCTTTCCTCTTTATCTCCACATATGAGCCCTAGGCCTATATCTTAATGTCGTCTATCATGAGATATCATCTGCCCCGTAATTTTCTCCCGTTCACCAATCCTAGTGCATCATTCAGTAGACAGTTTCTTCTCAGCCTGTGACCCAACCTATTCTCTTTTCTCTTCCTGATGTTTGCAGTTTTCCTTGGGAAAGATAAATGTGATAGCTTCCCTTTCCCTTCCGCACACCACTCTATCTTTCACAACTTAAAAAAACCCAGGGGACCCCAGGGTGGTGGTGGGGAGAATGGATTTGACTAATTAGGCCCTCTGAACTGCACCGAAATTCACCGCAAGGGTTAAATATCAGCTGTATCAGGGTTTTTGACCCGATCAGAGACCGGGAAATCCCAATTATCCTTTGTCCCTCTTGTTATATTATATTATATTATCATCATCATCATCCTTCACGAATTAGGCCTCTGTAGACCTGTTTCGGCCCATATTATATTATATTATATTATATTATATTATATTATATTATATTATATTATATTATATTATATTATATTATATTATATTTTATTATATTATGTTATATCGTATCGTATCATATATCATATCGCATCGTATCGTATCGTATCATATATCGTATCGTATCATATATCACATAATATCATATCATATATGGTATCGTATCATATCATATATCATATATATATCATATATCATATCATATCGTATCGTATCGTATCATATCATATCATATCATATCATATCATATCATATCATATCATATCATATCATATCGTATTATATCATATATCGTATCGTATCATATCATATCATATCTAATCATATCGTATCATATCATATCATATCATATCATATCATATCATATCATATCATATCATATCATATCATATCATATCATCATATCATATCATATATCATATCATATATCGTATCGTATCATATCATATCATATCATATCATATCATATCATATCATATCATATCATATATCACATCACATCACATCATATCATATCATATCATATATCATATCATATCATATCATATCATATCATATCATATCATATCATATCATATATGAGTGAACACATCTCAAAAAGAATTATATTAGAAAGCTTGGATTTTTAATGTCAGTTATTAATAATACTAAACTTATAAATTTCTTATTACAATAGTGTTCCTTTAATGAGTTAGGTACGTTGAACATTTTTTATTCGAATATTAAAAATTACTCGATTCAGTTTTCATAATTTATGTAGCCTACAAGTAGGCCTACTTTTAATTCTTACATCATTATCATAATGTCTCGGACTTGAGTTCTGAAACCGTACACAATATTTCATTTTTGTAAGATATATATATATATATTTTTTTTTTTTGCAAATTTAAGGATATTTTTTTCGATAGTGTGTAATACTGAGTAAATTAGAAGTCCACGCATTTAAAAATTAAGTGTATCGCCCTTTATTAATATGTTCTTAAAATATTAACATCAAATTATGGCTGCAATATTTCAGTATCAAAATTATGATTTTCCATGTGTTCACGTAGAAAATTTTAGACACAGTTTAATTCAAATGTATGAATTGTGCATACGAAGTCCTGAGTTGCAACATAACTTTTTTTGTGGCTATTGCTTCTTATTTCCTAGTCTCTTTTTTATTAAAAATGCTCAAGCAATTTATATAGCAGTTTTTGACCTGTTGATATTTCCCACGATATTAATCAAACATTTCTGTTTAATGGTATATTTCAGTAGGCTGTGTCTTAGATCCACTCTATTCTTGTATATTTTTGCTACATATTACTGTAGGCCGTATTAAGAAAATCGTTATGCATACATATGAGCTCATAATCTCAACTAAATGTAAAAATAATACTCCGTTAGCCTCGAAGGTAACATAGCACTCGAGGCGACAACATCATGTGGCGGGAACACGTTCAGTAGCAGTTCAACAGAAAAACAAATTTAATTAACCGTGCTACCTACGTATAATGTGGGCGTAATATCGTAATTAGGCGTCTGCCATTATCGGTTTCCTATATATCATATTCTCTACAAATCTGAAGACTTGTATAGATTGTTGTTACACCTTACACAGGGTGATTAACGAAGAAAGGTCATTGCTTTAGGATATGACTTTTGAAGCCGTTTGGAGTAGAAAAAGTTAATATGTTCAACGCTTTAGCCACTAGACCACCGTGGATGTTTTTTGAACAGATATTACATGGCACATTTCGCATATATTGCAGTCAGCAGGCTGTTACTAAAAGTATTAATGAAATTCCAATTTAATTTAATTTCTTCCTGTAATCACTACAGGTTGCCATCGACAAAGAGTACCATGGTACAATAGAGTAAATGCCTTGAGGCTTAGTGATACATTGTTGTTAGAGTGAAAAATAACAATTTGGATTATATTGAAACACATGATATTAAACGAAGTAACGTCAAGGAGATGCGAATTAGTCATGGTCCATATGTATGATACCTGAAAATAGCTACTGAGCCTTTGAGTACTGCAATTGTTAGATCTCTTAAAATATTTTTATGCAGGCCAAAAGATTTACAGAAGTCGACTAGGAACCGGGGTGTGGTCCCACGGGCTCCTATCATTAGTCCCGTATTTGTCCTTATAAAAACTGATGGGAAGATGTTGATAAAGCGTCGTAAAATAACCTACTAAAAAACTGATGGAAGGTTCATATATATTCCTTTTCTCCTCGCGTACTTCTTCTGGCTGGTGTTCGTGCGATTCGAATCTCACAGTAGGGTCTATGATGTAACCTTCAAGAGAGGGAGGTTTAAATGCAATTATGTCGATTCTTCGATTACTGCCCTCACTGGATATGCCGTGTACTTCATATACTGAATAACCGTTGTTCCTTAAGGCAGTTGCTATTATAGATCTTACTGTATGATGCCGCGTATTTCGTAGAAGTTCACCATGTAGACAGGCCCCCAGGACATGGACAAGGGTTTCAACCTCCCTGTCGCAACGTCGACAGAGGTTACTGCCCGAAGACTTGCCAGGTACACTACGCACAGCTGACACGTTCGCATTCATCTTGATTGCTTCCCTCCAGTCACTACAGGAAAGACCCTTGTGATTCCGGATCCACTTATTGGCCGGGGTGTATTGTTGGTATAAGAGTACGCCTTTGCTTTTATGTTTTTATGTTCTTTTCTGGTTCCAGGTTCCAATCTAGAATAAAATTGTGCTTAATCTTTCGCGGACGAAGTGATGGTCATAGTTTATGTCTATCTTCTTGCAAGCTGTTAAGTAGTTGTCAAAATAGATTGTGTGTGTGTGTGTGTGAATCCTGATAACCTACATAAGTCAGAATATATTAATTCCAAGTAGAAGTAGTTCTCACCAGTAGTATATGGAAATATGTCCTGAAAAAATTTTCTTCTGTGCAGTTACAACCTTTGTTGTTTACACTTTACACTGAAAACCTTTTCGGCTTAAATTCATTAATTTTATATACTTTTAAATTTAAAAATATCTAGCAAGAAATATTTCTCGAATTTTCAAACAGCGGTTGTCTTGGAAACTGAATTGCACTTATTAACGAACAAAAGACAGTTAGTTTATTGCTATACATAGCGAGGGCCAATTCAAAAAGGAAAGAAATCAAAATTTAAAATTTTGCGTTAACTGTATTTTAGAGTTACATGTTGCTGTGAAAAATCATCACTAAAATTAGAATTATTGTATACCTGTAGTATATGAAACATCGTTAACAGAGTTTGGAACAATTTCAGTAACTCTTGGATTTTTGGCAGCAACATGAAATATTAAAATGGAGTTATCTCAAAATTATACATTTTGAATTTTTTTCGCTTTTGACCTGCCTTTCGATATCAGTTTGCAGATATTTTCGGTGTGATCACCGTACTACATAATAATATATAATAATATTGTACTATTTCCACAAAGGCCATGAAAGTTCGCCTTCCCTGTTATACATCTGATACCAAGCAAGATTTCTGCAAAGTATACAATTAAGTGTAAGAACAGGACATGGCTATGAAACGTAGATGATGATATGAAGGTGGGTTTATCAACCGTTTGTCCAGAAATAAAGGAGATAATGACAACTCACTAAGCTCAAGTTTCACATTAATTCTGCTTTTACAATTAACGCGAAATATGTAATAATATCTATAATTTTTCAGTCATTATTTTTATTACGAAATTAGATCTGCCACAGTTTAATATCACAATATAACTTGTGAAAGGTGCTATCAGTCCACCTTAGCTCGAAAGTTTCGTTGAACTTTATATCTGTCTCTCTTAATCTCTCGACGCAAACACTCTGCATTGGTGTTCATCATTACAAGTACTTCTAGTAGCCGGTACTTTGGCCCGTTCCGTCCTTTCTCTTCTTTTGATTCTGGACCAGTACTAAACATGTACTTCTAGCGGTACTCCTTCGTTTTATGGTCAGAATGACGCAATGCTACCGCTTAACATCACGGGTCACAAGACATGCATAAGTTAGACAGCCCGTATTCTAGGCACATAGATCTGAACGTCTCTGTCTCGAATTGAACACAGGATTCATGCAATTGTATCGGATGCATAATATAAACATGAAATATCAATTAAGCAAAAGCTCAAGTTCATTGTCTGAAACGCTTTCCATTCGTGGATCTGATTTGTAATGAAGTTTCAACTTGCGACTGTGTCCCTGCCGCTCGTTTGCATACATTATGCAAGGTTTTGTCTCGCTCTGTATTCGACCAGCCTGACGACATTCATACCGAACGAAAGCAGAGTTTAATTCATGAAATATAGTGCGGGATATGTGACGAGATTTTACGAGTATTTCAGTTCCCAGCTAATTATTTCCCATTCTCATAATCGTTTACAATTCTCATTTCTATTCACACGTTCATTTTTCGTCCTTATTGTAATTTAATATTTTATTCACATACTCGTCATGTTTCACTTTTGGATTTCCGTTCATGTGCTGTCATATTTCCACTCAGATGCGGAGTCGCGCTCCCATTCAGATGCAGAATTCGATTCCCGTTCTCGCGCTGATTGACATAACCGTTCTCGTCCTGATTGATATTTTCGTTTTCGCGCTCACTGACATTTCCGTTCTCGCGCTGATTAACGTCGTTCTCGCGCTGATTGATATTCCCGTTCTCGAACTGTTTGATATTCTCATTGTCGTGCTGATTGATATTCCCGTTCTCGCATTAATTGACATTATTGTTCTTGTGATGATTGACATTACCATTCTCGTGCTGATTGATATTTCCGTTCTCGCGCTGATTGACATAACCGTTCTCGTCCTGATTGATATTATCCTTCTCACGCTCACTGACATTTCCGTTCTCGCGCTGATTGACATTATCGTTTTCGTGCTGATTAACATCGTTCTCGCGCTGATTGATGTTTCCGTTCTCGAACTGTTTGATATTCCCGTTCTCGTGCTGATTGATATTCCCGTTTCGGCGCTGATTGACATTATTGTTCTCGTGCTGATTGACATTACCGTTCTCTTTCTGATTGATATTCCCGTTCATGCGCTGATTCACATTATTGTTCTCTTGCTGATTGATATTCCCATTCTCGCGCTGATTGACGTTATTGTTTTTGTGCTGATTGAAATTACCGTTCTCTTGATATTGATATTCCAGTTCATGCGCTTATTGACATTATTGTTCTCGTGCTGATTGATATTCCCGTTCATGCGCTGATTCACATTATTGTTCTCGTGCTGATTGATATTCCCGTTCTCGCGCTGATTGACGTTATTGTTCTTGTACTGATTGACATTACGTTCTCTTGCTGATTGATATTCCCGTTCATGCGCTGATTGACATTATCGTTCTCGTGCTGATTGATATTCCCGTTCATGCGCTGATTGAAATTATCGTTCTAGTGCTGATTGATATTCCCGTTCATGCGCTGATTGACATCGTTCTCGTGCTGATTGATATTTCCGTTCTCGCGCTGCTTGACATTGTTCTCGTGCTGATTGACATTACCGTTCTCTTGTTGATTGATATTCCAGTTCTTGCGCTGATTGACATTATTGTTCTCGTGCTGATTGACATTACCGTTGTCTTGCTGGTTGATATTCCCGTTCATGCGCTGATTGACATCACCGTTCTCGTGCTGATTGACATTACCGTTGTCTTGCTGATTGATATTCCCGTTCATGCGCTGATTAACAACACCGTTCTCGTGCTGATTGACATTACCGTTTTCATACTGGTTCGTAGATATTCCCCTTTTCGTGCTAAAGGGTGGTCCACAATAAACCGGGAACGGGAACCAGAATGAGAACAAGAAGTGAAAAACGTTAAAGTGAAGATATTCGATTGACAATAAACCGAGAACGGACGGCTATGCATTTCGATATGTTTGTTAGTAAAGATATGTCGATATTACGCAGTCTGATGTTATTTGTGTATACTTGACCAATGGCATTCTCTCATGAGTACAAGCTAGCCAACACAAACATAGGTTAACCATCTTAGAAATTTAGGACACGGAATATCTAAGAATTTAATTCACGTGGTAATCTGGTCACATAATCTGGTCACATATACACACATCATAATCATATGGAAAGGAATTCTACTGAATTTCGCGTTAGTTACAAGCAGTGAATGGGCAAGATATTATGTCTCGGCCTCTTTGCTACAAAATATACAACGACCAAATAGCTTCGTGATGACAACAGAATGAATATAATAGGCTGTGATCGGGCAAACGAGAACGGCAAAGTTAAAACTTGGCCAACGCTCCGTTCCCGTCTCCAGGAAGTTTCTCGTTAATTGTGAATGCTCACATTTAAATATATATATTGTAATAATATTTCCGTTATCGTTCTCGTTGTAGTTTCGTTTCCCGGTTAATTGTGAACCAGCCTTAAAAAACTTTTCCGTTCACGTTATCGTTTCCATTCCCGGTTTATTGTGAACTAGCTTTTAGTTCCGTTGTCATGACTTTTCCATTATTTAAAGATTTTTCTACCTGAATAAATCAAATCCTGTTCCTTTCCTCATTTAGCAAAGTGGCATGGAGCTGATATGGAATAATAATAGGTCATAGATAACTTAGTCCCGCGCCGTGGCGTCGTGGTCTATGGCATCCTGCCTAGGACTCGCGTTACGGAATGCGCACTGGTCCGAGTCCTCCTGGGGGAAGAAATTTTCTCATGAAATTTCGGTCAGTGTATGGGACCGGTGCCCACCCAGCATCGTGATGCACTTGGGGAGCTACGATAGGTAGCGAAATCCGGTTGCGAATACCAGCTATAACGGCTGGGAGGATCATCGTGCTAACCACACGATACCTCCATTCTGGTTGGATGATAGTCCACCTCTGCTTCGACATGTGGGCGTGAGGCCAGCGGCCGGCTGGTCGGTCTAGGCCCTTCACGGGCTGTAGCGCCACGGATTATTATCATTATTATTATTATTATTATTATTATTATTATTATTATTATTATAAATAAGTTATGTGAAAAGAAAGTTTCGGGATTAGCGTTATTCCAGATCACCTACTTTCAATGATTTCTGTAGTGGCCGAGGAAAGTGAAACGTCAGTGGCAGTAAAGCAACCCTGGACCTCCGGAATAGTGTGTTGCAAATTTACTTGTCGCTACAGGCAACTCGATTGGGAACGAATAACTAAAGACTAGTCATCCTTTTCCCCTCCCCCAAGCGAACTCCCTACTGCCATACGATGAGATTGATTTTCGATTCAATTTTCAGCCTCGCGTCTCAAATTTGTACCGTGACCCTGCTCAACGTTCACAAGGAGCTTCCGAAATCGCTATGAATGAGGAATTGCTTTTGCATGCATCGTTGGCGTACGGATTCGTAACAACTTCTTGACAGACATTACAAAGTTATGGCTAGCTTCACTTCTATATCTACAGACCTGAAAGTGGGCTGACAACCGTCAAGTAACCAACACTGAGTGCACATTAACTCTGTGTGACTTAAATTGTGGTTTTCTGTTAACGTACAGTGACGTGTATTATGCAAATCAAGCTTTCAGGTATAACTCCCTGTAAAGTTGATTTGAATAATTTCGAGGGAAAAGAGTTCCCGGGTATCTCAGTTGGTGTTGGCACGTTTAACTAAAGGTCCCGGGTTCGATACTTGGACCTGAAACAATTCTTCCCTCAAAATTATTCAAATCAACTTTACAGGGAGTTATACCTCAGAGCTTGATTTGCAATGTGGCATAAGATTTTGACTAATGATAAATAGTGTTTTTTACATACACCACGGGATCTAAACAAATTTTTTCCCCAAATTCCTCGGGCTACAATCATGTACCTCGGGAAAACTCATGCATTTCTCTTCCCTAATGTATAATATAGTGTTATAATGCTGGTAAATAAGGAAAATAAATTACATTACAATACAGGAATTAGAAATTACACCAATTATTCTAGAAAAAATAAAAATGCAAGACACAAATGTAGGATTTTCCAATGCAGAGTCCACACCTGTGGAGTAACGGTCAGCGCGTCTGGCCGCGAAACCAGGTGGCCCGGGTTCGATTCCCGGTCAGGGCAAGTTACCTGGTTGAGGTTTTTTCCGGGGTTTTCCCTCAACCCAAGATGAGCAAATGCTGGGTAACTTTCGGTGCTGGACCCCGGACTCATTTTACCGGCATTATCACCTTCATCTCATTCAGACGCTAAATAACCTAAGCTGTTGATAAAGCGTCGTAAAATAACCTACAAAAATAAAATAAATCCAATGCAGATTACCACCCATAATTTTTTATATCAGTCCGGGGAAGAAAGAAGTCTTAAAAGACCCATGAAACGGCTAACAGATGAAATTAACTTGGAGACCGAAGCATAATACAAGGCCTATACTCGTGATAGAAAATTGTGATGATGCTGATTTCGAAGTCATGGTGCCGCAAATGTTTGTATTTATTCCGTCCTATTTTCTTCTCTCTCTGATTTTGTCTCTCTGTAAATTGTTGTGCAGCTTCACCATAAATGCATTTCTGTCATGATAATTTAGATTTAGCATTCCCTTTTAAAGGTCATACGTCTCCTTCATGTAAAAATAAAGTAACTGAAGAACTTGTATTATAGTCTGGTTCTTTGAATGCAGAAATATGTGTTTGAGAGAGAGAAAGAGAGAGAGATATACCTCTTTAAGCACTTCGTGCGTACTGTATGAGAGGATTTTTAAGGAAACTTGATACAGGTATCGTGCAATGTCCTTCGTGGAGAACTCTGAACGCCTGGTCCGGGAACAATTTATTGTTGAAGGTCGTTTGAATAACATGGCAATTATTTTAGCCGAGTCTTTCTTCAATAGAGCTCGATGAAGTGCTGATAATGACATGGAAACAGCCATCTGAGTGACGCTAGCTAACCAGAGTGCCGGGACACTTTATCCGTAATGTTTGTCAGTATAAGTGATCCCTCCCTCCAATGGCAGGGTTCTTAACTTGCCGTTATTCTCTCTAACTCTACAACGAGCGGACTCATACATGTCACTAGTGTCGAGAAACGTATACCACTTAGTTCGTATGAGACTATCAAGAGAGCACCACAGGCGGTGGATCTACATTGCACTCGTAAAATAAGATGCTTTGGACCAAAGGAATGATTGACATAATGAAGAAAAATTTATATATTAAAAATAAAAATCATATTCTACAAAAGTAATATCTGAAGAAATATATTCTAGAGACGAAATGCAGTTTTTTGATCTTTGAAAGTAGTCTATATCTGACAGCCCCTTCACACGATGTGCACTAGAGTACTCTATTTTTACTTTTACAATATAATAAAGAATGTAGGCTTACATTGAGCGAACATATTTACACTATTATACACTATTTACAAAATAAATAGGCTTAGTATTATTAAATAAAATACCTTGGCATTGCAGTACACATTGTAGCCTACATAAACATACATACATACTGGCTTTTAAGAAACCCAGAGGTTCATTGCCGCCCTCACATAAGCCCGCCATTGGTCCCTATCCTGAGCAAGATTAATTCATTCTCTATCATCATATCCCACCTCCCTCAATCCATTTTAATATTATCTTCCCATATACGTCTCGGCCTCCCTAAAGGTCTTTTTCACTCCGGCCTCCCAACTAACACTCTATATGCATTTCTGGATTCGCCCATACGTGCTACATGCCCTGCCCATCTCAAACGTCTAGATTTAATGTTCCTAATTATGTCAAGTGAAGAATACAGTGCGTGCAGTTCTGTGTTGTGTAACTTTCTCAATTCTCCTGTAACTTCATCCCTCTTAGCCCCAAATATTTTCCTAAGCACCTTATTCTCGAACATCCTTAACCTATGTTCTTCTCTCAAAGTGAGAGTCCAAGTTTCACAACCATAAAGAACAACCGGTAATATAACTGTTTTATAAATTCTAACTTTCAGATTTTTTGACAGCAGACTGGAAGATAAAAGCTTCTCAACCGAATAATAACATATTTATTCTGTGTTTAGTTTACACTATTTACAAAATAAATAGGCTTAGTATTATTAAATAAAATACCTTGCATTGCAGTACACACTGTAGCCTACATATAATTGTAAATAGTATGGGCCTACATTCTTTATGATAGTGTAAATAGCATATTATAGTGTCCATAGTGTAAATAATTTAAATTGTATATATTAGTATATTTATTAAAGTGGTCTATGTTTTGCTCTGCCCAACTTGACCAAACAGAAGTCGCTAGAGCAGCCAGTCTAGTAGGCCTATTTCTTTTGCATACGAACACGCGTAGTCCACTTAAATTCTCCAGTAATAATTAACCTTGCAGCCTCGTGGGACAAAATACGGTCCCTAGTGATTATCTTCGGTGTGAAAACTCACACGTCGGATTTCACTCAACCTTCCTGCCTATAAGATCCTATATGCAACAGATTCATTGGCTGCAGTATAGTGAGACTTCGGTCAGTGTGTATTCCTGTGGGGTACTCAGAAAGAAGGAAACTAGAACAGCCATGATTAACACCTTGACGTTAGAAGCAGATTGTGTAGGCAGCACCACGCTGTGTGTCTACCTTTAACTTCTCAGGAAGGACCTAGTATACAACTTTATGAGAGACAGTCTGTATCCTTAACTGTTCTGGAAGTTAAGATTCGGTAACAAATTGCACCTTCACCTAGATTGATACACGAACCTTCCACTCGCCAGTTTATTGCTGTACATCAGCCGTGGCGAAAATGTAATCGTGCGCCGAGCCACTGTGTAACCTGCAACGTGCATAGCACCTATGGAGGGAGGCGGACACCCGAAGGAGAAGTCAAGCAACTGTCTGAGTTATTAACGGATTTTCATTTTTCTTACGTCAAGCACTTAAATATAATTTTACACAGTACAAGGCTACAAACTAATGTTTAGTACGTGTAACGAAGAAAGAAATGAACAATAAATGAACAATATCACAACCTAAAATTAACTGTCTTCAGAATGTCTCTGCGATAGAGTTTCAAAATCAGGAATTATGTCACTTACTGCCAGTCGTAATTGATCACGACGGTATTTGCCTGTCAGTGGTGATCTAAATTTGGTTTTTACTATTTTCATTGTTGAAAATAATTTTTCACAAACGTAAGTTCTAGCGAATACGGCTTCAACAGAGCAAGCGAAAGAACGAAGCTTCGGATATTTATTTTTTTGGCAAATATTTGAAAAGTAGGTACAAAGTCCTTACATCTAGCTTTCATTTAACATCACATTGTAAATCTGTGAGTTTAAATTGAAGAGCTAACCGCATTATTCGTACATCTGCTGAAAAAGGATCGACGTACAGAGATAATAACAATAATAATAATAATAATAATAATAATAATAATAATAATAATAATAATAATAATAATAATAATAATAACACTTAACCGTTTAATGTTTCATGAGTAACATGCAGTATAATGCCGTTTTATGTTATACAACCGTTTTCCTCGTAATACTTGTGAACAAATCATACATTTAATATTCTCACCATATTGGCAGCAAAAAAATAGGTCCTCCCATCGTACTTGAAACTGTCGTTTTTGTAGAGGTACATGGTTTCAGGAGAGAGATTGCGACGATACGCCACTCGCAAGTCAGAGACAAATACAAATGGAACGGAGTTTGACTCCAGTGAGTGAGAGGGTGGGGGTTGGGGCAGGTAGGAAGCAAGAGAAAGGCACAGCTATTATTGCGAGCCACAATGTGCTCGTGAGTCACATTTTCGCCACGGCTGCTGTACATCGTTGCAGAAATATCACGCATACACTGCTGCAATGGAATGGAATTTACGGGAGTGGGGAGGCACTGCGACCTGCCCCAATCTATCGCGCTAACCCTCAAGCTAGGCGTATTCCCACACCGGCTGACTACACAAGGTTCGCTGCGTACCCAGGCAACCCCACTCGTCCCTAGGCCAGCCTCTCCGACCGTCGCCAGCTGGCGATCGGGGAATGCTATGGAACATAGATGGGCATTGTGCCTCACTTGAGAATTAGTGCCTCACTGACCTTCACAGAGCTTATCGCTCTGAGTGACATCATCTTCACAGTCCCCGTTCCTCCCTCACGTAGCTCCTAGGTGTGGGCAGGGTTCTATATCAGTTTCATAAGCAATATCAGTGGTGGCATAATGGCATTATCAAAGCAGTGTGTACGCGTTAGAAAACGATTATTTCATGAGAAATGGGAGGAAGAGTTTTTTTGCTGTTTAGAAGGGATGAACATACGATGTATGTTATGCTCGAAAATCCTATTAGGCATTAATAAATTTAATATACAACGACATTACTCCTTATGTCATAAAGAACATGCTGAATTAGAAGGTAAGACAAATTAAATGTTATTTTTTCGTACTATTCCGAAGAAAATTTACGATCTTAACATTTGCATATTATACTAAATACGACATTATACCTTAAACACGCTGCATTAAAAGGTACGAGGGATTAAATGTTGTTTGTACGTATTATTTCCAAAAGAAATTTATATTAAAAAATATCAAATGTGCGTATAAAACGAAATATGATTTTCTGAAAATATTTCAGGTCGAGAACGTGCAAATCTATTAAGTAACCTTGATCAACGCCAGAATATTCAAGAAAATAAACGTAGACAACGCAATATTATTGGCTAGTTACGCAATTTCTCGCCTGTGATTTAAATCAATTCAATGATGGAGAAATAGTAAAGAGGTTTGTGATTAAAGCTGCCGAATTAATTTTCCAAATTAAATAAAAGTTTTCGAGTCTCTCGCGTTAACCAAGCGCTTTCCTAATAATTCGCCACTGACCGCCTTAGCGATTACGATAAGGTGACGCAGGTCACAGCAGTTTATACAGGGACATCGCTTTATTTTTACCAACATTTTTAACATTAACCTGGCTATACTCGGAAACACTGTTGCCCCCTTCCATTACAGGAGTTTGGTGTTACTAGTGCAATATGTAAACAAATCATTTTACTAGCTATAGGAGGAGAGAAAAGTAGTGTATCCATTTATGTTGTAGGGAAATACGTTATTACGATTTTCAGTTTGATCATCACTTTTACGGAATTTATCAAAATACAGTATAGTAGTAACATTTTTTTTTCAAAAACTCAACTTTTCAGGCGGCTATGTTCGTTATGTAATATCTACTTTATTTACCATATTAATTATTGGTGTTAACATAGAATATAGAGAGTGCACTTAAATTCAGGGGGTCATAAGTAAAGGGCTGTAAGTGCACTTAAGTTACTTTTGAGAAAATGGGGTTTAAATATTTAAGCTTTCGTAAATTCGGTGAAATTTTTATTTAAATTTTAATGTTTGATGCGATTAAAATATCCCTTTGCCACTAAAATTTTAGATACTTTAGCTTACATTTTATGCACTAAACTCATGTTATTACAAATGTCAATAGCATTCCTTTGCTTCTAGCCACCTCAATTCAAAAAAAGCTAATCTGAATTTTTAAACAAGTTGCTGAAAATGGTTGCCGTTCATTACAATGCAGGCTTCAATTCAGTACGCATATTATTAAAAACATTTTGAAGCATATTCTCTGAAATTGAATTTATCGTTTCTTGAATATAATTTTTTAGTACGATATTATTAATATAGGTTCTTTCTTCTATAGAAAACGCAATCATATTTATGAAACACACTATACACTGCAGTGTTTACTTCACTGCTTGAAGACTTCGAATGCAACAGCGGCCGTAAGTTTGTGTGTCTGGCGGGAGCAAGGACATTAGTGAAGGGGTGAGAGTGAAGTACATTCAGAAATGCAGGTACAATAAAAATGCAAGTAAAAATAAAATGATGTCCCTGTACTTCCCATCCTACTGTGCAGTCTCCTCTCCTAAACAAACAATTTCAAATCGAGTGCCTCACGTAACCGAAAATTGTGCCCATGTATGCTATGGAATGATAACGAAATGGAGAAATGGTGACGGAATGATGTAGATGTCTAATATGGGGGAAAACGGGAGAACCCCGAGAAAACCTCCCAACAGCGATATTGTCAGCCACAAGTGTCACTTTGGATATTTCAATGAAAAATCCCACACCTGACTGGGACTCGAACCCGGGCCGCCTGTGTGTCAGGCCGAAGGTTTGGCACTAAGCCATCGTAGAGAATCACTGTTGTAATAGACGGGACTGAAATTTTCGAAACTTCATATTGCGGTGACGCCACTGCTGGCAAAGTAAGCATAGCCCAACCTCCCTAAATGAGACACAGAGTTTGGTGACTTGGGACCTTCAATGACGGCGGGCTGCTGGGAACCTCGCAAGCTGTCCAAATAGTGTATTTACCCGCTTGCTACTTGTCCCTCCCAGTTCGGACTTCTGAACACCCTCAACCCTATTGTTTCACACATTTCCCCTCGCGCCCATAAATCCTGAATGACGGCCGCGCATGGTACAGGACTTTCCTCTTCGTCTTGGTTTATATTTCATTTCCTTCCCTTCTTCCTTCCTTTCTCCAGTTTCATTTTCCTTCCCTGTCTAATTCAGTGTGTCTTATCCCTCTGGTTTTCTCCATCTGCCATTTACCTGGACTTTCTCCTTTCCTTGTTTATTCAGTGTCTCGTTTTATTTTCCTCACTTGTCACGATTACTTACCTTTATTTTCCTTTCTTTTCTCTTATTCTCTCCCTGTTCTCTCTACTTTCCATTTTATTTTTTTCTTTCCTTTTCATACAGGGCGTTTCAGAATAACTACTTTATTTTCAGATACGATACAAGGCACGTAATGAAATATTTTTTTTCTATATTGAAGTAGTAGTGTCTGCAAATACTGTCGTATCGAGAATAACGATTTGAAAGCAATAAGGAAAAGTAAGTTCTTTATTTAATTCTGATGGTTATGCAGTAAATTATTCAAGTATCATGAAAATGTATTGAAAAAAATATAAAAACTGTTTAAAATTACGGCATTTAGCATTGCCGGAAATTGCCACCATGTGCCATATGCATGTTTGCTAATTCAGCATTTGTAAACCGATGCAATTTTAATGATTGGAAATGTATAAACAGATCTGACAGAAGTTAATTTTGTGGAAAAGGAGGGGGAAATGCTGCGATTGTTTCCGTGGCAATGTGAATAGCTGAAAATAAAAATAACAGTAGTCGATAATAAGATAAATGAACAGTTTTTACTTTTATCCATTTTCTCGATACGGAAACATTTCCGGACAGTATTTTATTAGCAACAACGTTTAATTAATTGCATGCCATCCTAGATCATATATGTAACAGATATGTCGGGCTTATAGGCTTTGAGATTAACAACTTTTGTCAGGTTTACTACGCTGCCATGTAGATGTTACATAAGGAGTCACGTCATAATTCCCATTTGAATTGCATTAGCGATTGTGCTGCCATCTCGTGTTCGTTTACGGCGGACGGGTGGCGATCCTGGCGGTTGTTCTCTTCAAAGTGCTGCCGATTTTAACGTAGCGAGGAGTTATCTGTTACATATATGATCTAGGATGCCATTTATTACATCTGAAAATTAAGAACAATTTTTCTGAAACACACTGTATATTTGTATGATCCGCCAACCAGTCCCGTTTCATCTGAGACAGCCTAACATCTATATAATCTTCGACTTTCTGTTCGGACATCACTTCCCTGAAGATGGCTGCAGAGATGGCACTCGAAAGCTTGGAGCATTTCAAAATCCTAACTCGGCTTATATCCCGCGAAAACATATTAGCGACACTGTATATTCGTATCAATACATGCATGTACTTTGTATACATGCTTGAATACAGAACTTCCCGTTGACCGAACTACCACTCGTAGCCTATACTCTGCTTTTCATACAGAAGAAAGATTCCCGCTGAAATTACAAATGGTCTGACATATTCTACTTTGAACCTGGCCTACTAAATATGAAGTTTCATAATTCAGTTGTCAAAAGCAAATTCATGTAAAGGAATATATGAACCCAAAATACTGTACACTGAAAAAAATATCATCTAAAAATATTATAGGTCTTCCTAATTCCCTCATTTCTCTCATTGTTAAAAATTCTTTTCAACAGACTGCAATGTCATCACGTTCCACAAGATATTTCTTATTGTTCTCGTTTCTTCTGTACTTGAATCCAATGGCTATTAGTAGGCTACTTTCCGCAATGACGAACGTGAAATTTTAGTTTGTACTGTTTTATGTTTTGTGAGTTTCCGGTAAAATGTCATCTAAACTGGGTGTATAAAGAAAGCATTTTCCGCCTTCAAGCGTCCTGATTGAATGTGTCCAGTGTAACAGAAGAGTCGCGAACATGTTTTTAAGGACTTTTTAAGTTCTCCCTATTCTTTTTCTTTCATGTAACTATATATCTTTCTTTTACACACATGTCGCTTTAAGTGTCCTCTATGAAACAACTAACAGAAATTGATTGTTTCCATTCCTTGCATTGTTATATTCGCCATGAAATACGTATATACACAACATACGACTTCTTTTGTATCACAGTATATGTAATTCCTCTACTACCTATCAAATAGAAAGTAATTAATTACTCAGCACACCACCACCAACACGCCAATAACAATATCGATCATCCTAAGTAAATGAAGCATTATAATTGGAAATTATGTGTTTAAAAACTGAACTTAACTACGATGAAAGAGTAATGAAACGGAGAAAAATTCTCTCCGGCGCCGGGACTTGAACCCAGGTTTTCAGCTCTACGTGCTGATGCTCTATCCACTAAGCCACACCGGATACAACTCCGACGCCGGTTAGAATCGTCTCAGATTAAGCTCCAACTCTTGGGTTCCCTCTAGTGGCCGCCCTCTGCACTACGTCATATATGCCTATGAACGCAGGACCGAAGCCCACACATGTGCTGAGGTGCACTCGATATGAGTGACTAGTTGGCCGGGATCCGACGGAATAAGCGCCGTCTTAAATCACAAAGTGATTTACGCATATCATATATATTATTTTAATGTACCGAAGTACATATATATATATATATATATATATATATGATATATATATGATAATATATATGATATGCGTAAATCACTTTGTGATTTAAGACGGCGCTTATTCCGTCGGATCCCGGCCAACTAGTCACTCATATCGAGTGCACCTCAGCACATGTGTGGGCTTCGGTCCTGCGTTCATAGACGTCTATGACGTAGTGCAGAGGGAGGCAACTAGAGGGAACCCAAGAGTTGGAGCTTAATCTGAGACGATTCTAACCGGCGTCGGAGTTGTATCACATGTGGCTTAGTGGATAGAGCATCAGCACGTAGAGCTGAAAACCTGGGTTCAAGTCCCGGCGCCAGAGAGAATTTTTCTCCGTTCCATTACTCTTTCATCGTATGATGACGCAGAATATCTGCATGGAAATATCATATGTACTTCGGTACATTAAAATAATATATATGATATGCGTAAATCACTTTGTGATTTAAGATGGCGCTTATTCCGTCGGATCCGGCCAACTAGTCACTCATATCGAGTGCACCTCAGCACATGTGTGGGCTTCGGTCCTGCGTTCATAGACATCTATGACGTAGTGCAGAGGGCGGCCACTAGAGGGAACCCAAGAGTTGGAGCTTAATCTGAGACGATTCTAACCGGCGTCGGAGTTGTATCCGGTGTGGCTTAGTGGATAGAGCATCAGCACGTAGAGCTGAAAACCTGGGTTCAAGTCCCGGCGCCGTAGAGAATTTTTCTCCGTTCCATTACTCTTTCATCGTATGATGACGCAGAATATCTGCATGGAAATATCATATGTACTTCGGTACATTAAAATAATATATATGAACTCAACTAGGTTACAAACAGGACTGCACTGAGGGAGGATAACAAAGAACGTTAAAGTGTTGTAGAATAGAATGTTTTATTTTCGCTGGCAGAGTTATGGGAGAGGATGGTATTTTTTAAAACTTTTTCCCTATTTGGTGTAAAATATTAATTTTTTGTACGTAGAGAGCTCATAGCTGTGGCAACTCAACCAAATAAAAACATTTTGAAAAAAAAATATTTGGGGGCCCAAATTTGATAAAAAAACATATACCCAATGCAGGATTGTATTAAAACCGATATATCTAAACCGTTTTTAAAGATAGATTCAAACAGTTTTTTGCAATATATTTGCAAAAGTATGCTCTACAAACTATCTGTAACAGAATTTTGATATTAGTCCCTACGTTTGTAAAGTAAACAATTGAAAGTTAATAACAATTTTCTGATTTGCTTTCTTGCAAACAAACAGACGTATTTTTAAAATGAAATGAATTAACAAAATTCTGTTACAGAGAAAAGTTTCCTAAAGAATGTGTGTTCTAAATTTCATGCACGTATCTTTAATAGTTCAGAAATTATATCCATTTTTGTCTGGAAATGTAGCAAAAAAATGAAGTTACACATATCAAGGGTATTTTAAAGGAAAAAAAAAATGAAAATATAATGTACCGGAAACAACAATAAAAGTGGGCGAGTGATTTAAAAATCCATTACGCAGGAAGTTTAAAAATGGGGACTCAACATCCGATAAGGGCACAAATACCCACAAAATGTTATGCTATCATTCCACACATATCATAGAGTATTTTAAAGAAGTTTTTTTTAATTCACTCATTTTTCACCAAAAAAATACCATCCTCTCCCCTTAAGACCATAATGCCTTCTCTTCGATTCAACCAGCCTTCTTTTTCCACCTGTAGGAACATCCTGTCAAACAGATATACGGTAGTAAGGAAGACAACCCCATCCCCTCTTTTTATTGATTGGCGAGTTTCGCCCTAACGTTTAAACTCAACGGCGGGAAGTTTCCTTTTGTATACAAATGCATTTTAGGTAATTGTAACTCTCACAACATGAAACCATGGAGAGAGTTTGAAATGTTCGAGAATTTCAACTCTACCTCACAGTCTAACTTCTAAAGAAATACAATTTAACGTATTAAAGTGCGTAGGTATGTTTTCTGTTGATACCGCCACTAGGAGCGCTAGTTAACTGACCCAGTAATGCTAACCGCATTGCTGAGGAGTGACATCCTTGGATTTGTGCACATTTTTACTTCCTCGCCTTCCTGATCCATGTCGAAGTAAAAGTGTGGGTCGTTACAAGCAATAGAAACAAACACCATACATTACGTCTGGAGCAATAAATTAATAGCTATACTTGTGTACTTGTCACTCCAGGGCCGTCCGGTAGTTTGCCCCACTCCATAACTGTACAGCACTTGATGGATGCTTGGCATGACCTTTCCGTCTCTGTATCCTATACTAGAACCCGTCCGACCGGGTGTGTAAAAATACAGGCCTATTGTCAAGGAGAGCTTTCTTGTTTAAGATTCAATCAACCTGTAATGACACAGCACACCCACGTAACGCGCGTCTCTTCACTCCGAGTCGTGGTCTCCCCTGTGGCCTTTCTCTCTGCAACCAGCGCTACGCTCTGTCATTGCACATTCTATTTTAATGTACGTATTCCTAAACCTATTGCCGTATTTTTTTGGGTCTTTAAGTCGTGTCACAGCTAAAGAAATATCTCCACTCCTGGGGAATAGCTTTTGATAGTGAATTAAATAGCTCCCCCTTTCCTTGCCTTGCTAATAGAGTTCTGCATTTTATTAAGATAGACCAACCGCTGCCGCGTGTCCTGACTCCGGAGAAAGCAAACACCCGATGAAGCATCACGGTCGACCGTCGGTCGTCGCTTAAAGCAGTGATGTCAAAGCAAGCGCATTTTTCTGACCTTGACGTCGTGCGCGGGCAGCAAGCGCTAAGTATGGAAAGAGGAAGGGTTGTATATATGAATAAGCAGCCTGTTGGATTAAGAAAACAGTGGTGCACAAACTTCAAACGGAACGTGAAATTTTATGTCGTTATTTTTATATGGCTTCTTTCTGTTTAATATTATCTATATTGTCTGTAAAACAAAAGTACTAACATTGATTTCTTAATATTGCACTTGTGTTTTAAATCTTAATAACATAATAGAGAGTTAAGAAGGAATATTCACTTAAATTCCATAGTAGTATAATATTATACTGTATTAAGTGGATGAAACACATCATTCGTAAAGAAAGTGATTTTCCAAAGAAAGAGATTGAGTATGACATGATAAGTTGGAATTGATATTGATGGTATCTTTAGCCTTACAAAAGTAATCAAAACAATATTACAGTACAAAGCAAAGTTACCTAGGTAACTGTTTTAAGTGTAACTAATATTACATAACAAAACTATTATCGCATTATGCTTTTAAGGTGATATTTGTGAGCAACTTCCTATCATCAGAATATTAAATTATTTTCTCGAAATCTGCTAAAGCTATAGAGCTGACATTTTTACAAAACATGGGCACGTATCTTTTGCTTATTATGTAACAGTAGTTGCTTTGTTAATTAATTTTCTTACAAA
Organism: Periplaneta americana; assembly: GCF_040183065.1. NCBI lineage: Eukaryota > Metazoa > Arthropoda > Insecta > Blattodea > Blattidae > Periplaneta > Periplaneta americana. Next base: position 16,169,728 of record NC_091121.1, read on the forward strand.
CAATTTCTATGCGAATATTTTCAAAATTTTCAATACACTATCTTAAGTAATACGTATTTACGGTATATTAGATTTACGAAAACATTCTGTAAGGCTACTAAATAAATAGGCCTATACCTGAAAATTTCACTTTACTATACGAAAAGTTGAGAAAATATTTCTTTTGAATGAAAAAGTCAAACTTGTGAAAAATGAGCATTAAAATTAAAACTTACATTCTTATAATGCACTTATACTTCTCAGGAAAATCTAAAAATTAACATGGATACAGTTTTAATAAGTTCTCTTCCCTTTATCTATTGAATCAGTGCTGGCCATCCCTGAATATAGCTCATTCATTCATTCATCCATTCATTCATTCATTCATTCATTCATTCATTCATTCATTTATTTTATCCATAGACCTTACATGAGCAATGAAGCTTTAAGATGTGGAACAAGTCAAAATTTTACAATATTACAATTACAATTTTTACAAATCAAAGGGGTTGATGCCGAGGACTCGCCATAGACCATCCGGCTTCTGTCCCACGGCTGTGAAAAACTCGGAAGAAACCAAAGACCAAAGGGGGATCCAACCCAAACCCGAACACAGCTCCGGATCAGCATCCCAGCTGGACTAAGCGGCATATACTACCTCTTTCGTCTGCCTCTTTCCTTTCCTCTGTAAAGCACTCAGGCTCTCCTGAGCTCTAAAGCGCGCGCTTGCTCCTATGGGCATCAATAATCGACATGACTGATGTAAGCTTACGACATTCGAAGGGGTGACTCAACCTGATGATCTGAGTTAGTGAATGTGTAGCAATTTCGCACTTATTAGTAACTTAGGGAAGGAAAGCAGAAAAGACCAAATCTTGAAAGATACAGAACTGCTGGCGATAACGTCACTGTTTGAATATGTAATGAGGAAATCTGTATATACGAAGATGCTCATTTCTTGCGTTATAGTCTAACTGCAACCTAAGAGAGCGTTGTGCAAGACGCCTGGCTTCTCGTTATGTTTCCATTTGTCTCGATGGAGTCGGTGCTCGTGACGCGGAGATGGAATCGCGTCGGATTGGACGGCAGTCCTCGTGAGCCGCTCACATTTAAGACTATTTGTTCGTGCCACACGGAGAGACCCTGTCAACGCCCCCGACCCCGTGACGGATGATAAAATCAGACCGAGTTTACGAGTTTGGACCATTTTCCCTTTTGTCTTGATAATATATTCCACGCTCGTCAGATGCCTCACAAACACGTGTGTCGGCGCGTTCTGAATGCGAAGCCAGCACTCGAGACAGCGTGACCCGAAAATTCAGTCCTGCTGTACTGTGTGAATACTACTAGAGGAGACTGTGCGGTTCGCCTCTCTTGTGTGATTCATGATTTAAAAAGCATATCTTTCGTTTTTCCTTGTCCGACAAATTTCATTCTATTGGGTTGCGACATTATTTAAAATATTTCAATTTAATCGCATATCGAGTCCACACCTGTGGTGTAACGGTCAGCGCGTCTGGCCGCGAAACCAGGTGGCCCGGGTTCGATTCCCGGTCGGGCCAAGTTACCTGGTTGCGTGTGTAGTAGTTTCGCAGATGAGCAAATGCTGGGTAACTTTCGGTGCTGGACCCCGGACTCATTTCACCGGCATTATCACCTTCATGTCATTCAGACGCTAAATAACCTAAGCTGTTGATAAAGCGTTGTAAAATAACCTACTAAAATAAATAAAAAAGATCGCATATCGAAGTTTGATTATTATACAGAGTGTTTCTAAATCAGACCTACAAACTTTTGGGTCGGATAGATAACCTTCTTTCAAACACTTTTCGTTAAGGAACCCATGGGCTCGGACGCTTCGTTTCAGTGCAATAGGGGTTTAACGCTACCACACATTCAGACCTGTTGTGCTGTGTGAATACTACTATTTAGAGGAGACTGTGGGGTTCGCCTCTCTTGTGTGTTTTTGATTTAGTAAACATATCTTTCGTTTTTCCTTGTCCGAGAAATTTCATTCCATTGGGTTGCGACATTATTTAAAATATTTCAACTTAATCGCATATCGAAGCATGATTATTATACAGGGTGTTTCTAAATTAGACCGACAAGCTTTTGGGTCGGGTAGATAACCTTTTTTCAAACACTTTTCGTTAAGGAACCCATGGGCTCGGACGCTTCGTTTCAGTGCAGGAGGGGTTTAACGCTACCACACATTCAGACCTGTTGTGCTGTGTGAATAGGGCCTACTACTATTTAGAGGAGACTGTGGGGTTCGCCTCTCTTGTGTGTTTTTGATTTAGTAAACATATCTTTCGTTTTTCCTTGTCCGAGAAATTTCATTTCATTGGGTTGCGACATTATTTAAAATATTTCAACTTAATCGCATATCGAAGCATGGTTATTATACAGGGTGTTTCTGAATTAGACCGACAAACTTTTGGGTCGGGTAGATAACCTTTTTTCAAACACTTTTCGTTAAGGAATCCATGGGCTCGGACGCTTCGTTTCAGTGCAGGAGGGGTTTAACGCTACCACACATTCAGACCTGTTGTGCTGTGTGAATACTACTATTTAGAGGAGACTGTGGGGTTCGCCTCTCTTATGTGGTCATGATTTAAAAAACATATCTTTCGTTTTTCCTTGTCCGAGAAATTTCATTCTATTGGGTTGCGACATTATTTAAAATAATTCAACTCAATCGCATATCGAAGAATGGTTATTATACAGGGTGTTTCTGAATTAGACTGACAAACTTTTGGGTGCGGTGGATAACCTTCTTTCAAACACTTTTCGTTAAGGAACCTATGGACTCGGACGTTTCGTTTCAGTGCAAGAGGCTTTTAACGCTACCACCCAGTTTGTTCTTCGACGCGATTTGTTTATTCCCTGAGCTCGGTGCCATGCATTAATCCAATTTCATTACTATCTGTGGTTTATGAAATCTTGTTGACTCTGAAGAAGATCTTGCAACACGCATTGTTTGCGCAGTAGCTGAAATCAGGGAAATGTCTGTCGTCTTTGCTAGGGTACGACAAAGTATGGCATGCCGATGCATTTCTTGTCTGGAAGTCAATGGACGTGGGTTCCAGCACTTTTAATGATGAGACAGTAAAGCAATGGATCCATACTGCTGGGTTAACACTGTGGTGAGTGTTTTTCCTTTACATTCACTTTGTTTTGTTTGTGTTTTTCTGTATGTTTGGGTCAATAAATTGTGCCTGTTACTTTTCATGTCACTATACCTGGTAAGGTTTATCTTGTCTCAGTAACAATTAAACCAAGTCCCTTCAAATGAGGGTGGAGATTATAGGAGGGTTGTAAATTTTCAGGATTCCTTTCAAAACCTTGTTATTGTACAGGCTGCCGGAACTCAGTTTCTTGAAAGACAAGCTCAGTGACGGAACTACACAGTACGAAAAGAGATATTTTGTAATTTTATTTTGCGCTACAGAATGTATCAACTAGTCCCTTCCGCCACTGGATGGATGGACGGCTTCACTCCACTCCTTCATCGCCATAACAATACAGACGAAGTAAGACATATCTCCTTTCTCTCTCTTTTCACAGTGAGATAAGAGACATCACACAGACTTTATTTACTTCAGTTCCTCCCTGTACGATCGAACCATGCAATGACATAAATCCCTCTTGTCGAAGCCAATGAGTTCCTTAACAAAAACTGTTTGAAAGAAGGTTATCTATCCGATCCCAAAGTTTGTCGGTCTAATTTAGAAACACCCCGTATGTCAGGTAGATTGGATTAACCTCCTCAACTGTAATATTATAGAGAGTGGAAGTGAAATAACCCTGCAAATTTTCGGAGAGAAAAGCTCCTGCTGTATGTAACAAAATTGTGTAATAGCCTACCATATTGGTGAAAAGTTCATAGCTTTCTCAGAATTTTTTCCCCCAAATGTTTAACACATTCTTATTCGGTAACTATTGCGAGTACGATCGTGATTTTTTGTCCATATCGATAGAAAAAGTCGATCTGGTTGGCGAGTTGGTATAGCGCTGGCTTTCTATGCCTAAGGTTGCGGGTTCGAGCCCAGGCCAGGTCGATGGCATTTAAGTGTGCTTAAATGCGACAGGGTCATGTCAGTATATTTACTGGCATGTAAAAGAACTCCTGTGGGACAAAATTCCGGTACATCCGGCGACGCTGATATAGTCTCTGCAGTTGCGAGCGTCGTTAAATAAAACATAACATTTTCGATAGGAAATCTAATAAAGAATAATTTATCCTCTGGCGTATTTCAATAGCGTGAACGGTTTTCGTGTAAATTTAATTTAGAAACCTCTAATTTCTTGACATTGAACGATGCAACCAGATTGAAAAGTTGTAGCCAGAGAGGGAGGTGGGAAGTGGTTCACGTAGGGAGACGAACCTGAGTTCGTTGACATCTTACATCTGTATTACGAGAAGAAAGAGGACTGTGTTAGCGGCGATGTTACCGGACTGCTGAAACTTCCGACTTAATTTTGTAATTAACCGTGCCTGTAATTACAAAATGTAGTATAGATTTTCTATTCATTTAAGTGTATCCTGTCGACCCTTTCAATCCGCAGGATTATTTCCCTTCCACATTGTATATGTCTCCATAGGATTGGGCAAAACTACTACTGTCCACAGCTAACACCGTAGATTCACTTGTCAACGTGTCAGATTGCATCAAGCCTTAAGATACCGAAGGTATCACTTGAAATGTGTTATTTGAAAAAATAACATGCTAGTAAATTGTATTGTTCAAGGCATATAGTGCTTTATTTTGATATTTTAAAATCTTATAGTCACTTTGAACAGGATGCTGAAATTCGTCAGAACCAGCTGCCTGTCTCTGTTGAAATACATACCTAATTGTTATCCAGTATAAAGAGGAAAAATGTGTTTGGTTGTTGAAAGTGTAGAATTTAATTTTTTGTTTTCAGTATTCTTTCAAAAAAGATCTCCTCGGGCAGTCTGGAATTACAAACCAGCAGTAGAAAAGATCACTAACAAGGGATGCCTCCGGTTCTAAACACTCGAACACAGATGAAACCTGGCTCACTAAGTCTCATGGTGATATTCTTTCCGGCGTCAAGTCAACTGTTTAGCCTGCAGCGCCATCTAAATATAAAAATTTTGGTAATTACACTTTTAGTTTGTTTTGAAGGAAAACGCAATTTCAGAAATGTTCTTAATAGACACGAAAATGAACGAATAATGAGAAAACCACACATCATATATTACTAATCGTGCAGGTGTGAAGTTTTAATGAAACAATCAAAACAGTGGCAAAGCGAGCAATGGGGATTAGTTACAATTGCAAAGTTGGCACATTCACTATCATCAATGTACTTCCATCGGCATCGGAGCATTCCACATTCAAACGCAACGTCAGATACATTTATAAATGAGACCTTCTCTTCATTTTCATAGTCAGCTACTTGTCATGCATATGAAATCATTGATTGGTGTAATAGTACACATAATATTTATTATAATGACGGAATGCAGCTTTATGTTGAAGCGTCTATCATGAAGCTTTTACTGGTTCTGTTATAGTCGAAGTCTCACAAAATCTACCAGTCTTCTGAAATAAACTTTATACTGACGGAAAGAATACACATCCAGAGGCTGAATATAATCTTTAGAGTGATGTTTTATCAGGAATTGCATCGTTAATCTCTGTGAGTCTAATAGCAAAAGTGAGTTGTCTTGAATATCAGCATCAAAACTTGGGAAAGAAACTTGGCGAGATGTGTCTTTTCCATTTTACCACCTTTCACTTGCGTCCACAACTATATTTCCGAGAGATTGACACACCTCATCAATATCTTTTTTCACCTCTGAACCACATTTCCTTCCAGGCTCTTGAAAACCTATGCGATATCATACATATTTCGTCACAGCATTTCTTACGTGTAATGGTAGACCTCATATCTTGACGTATACGGTGCCTCCATTAACAATAATTACAAATACACTTCTTTGCAGTCCTATACTTTATTAATCCTACTAGCTATCTGCCCTCTTACTGCTCAGTCCATCGTCTATTTAATACTTATCCTACGTTTCTTTTGCTATTCATTATTTATTCACTAGTTCACATACTATACCTTATTGCTTAGGCCTATATCAGTTCACTTCTATAGCCGATTCGTTATTCAGCTCGCTGTTTGCTGTAACAACTTATTTGCACCATCGGTAATTATTCCTACTATTCATATCTTCATTACTGTGTTGCCTTGATATGAATCTATTTCAGTATCACTAGACAGTTTCCACTACTCTTTTCTTGATCTATTCTAGTTCACTAATATTAGTTACTCATTACTAGACTTCGTGGAATTGCCACGAGAATCGCAAGGTTTACTGCGCACGCGGTATAGACTGTATGAGAAGGGGGCGTGCAAAGGATGGAGTATGCCTCTGATGTAAACACTGAGCAGTATACTGTGGTTACAATAACACATATGTCCTGCATTCAAGAAATATAATAAATGATCTTTGAAGTAGCAAATGTCTAAACATATAAATACACAATTATTTTATAGTGAGATATATTAACTCTTAAAATTTAATGTAAGATACTCACATAATCCTTGAATATGTACATTACAATTAAGAGTTACGTACATTTTGAGCGACTGCAAAGTAATCTCCTATAGTCACTTAAACAGTTTTTATATTGGGAAAATGTACGTTCAACATCACACGTTGTTATACGTGCATATTTGAAGAACGGAAAATCACTACTTTTTAGTACACCAACTTCAGACGTCTTGCCGTGACCTGATAGTACATCATTTATAATACGAGGTTGTGAGTAGGCATAATTTTTAGCAATAATGTTTCTCAACTTACATTTAACTTTTTCTGAAATTAGTGAATTGTTATTTTGGATAATGGTTTGTCATACTTAATCCACTATATTAAGGGCTTCTGAGAGTTGTAGTTTAAACGATTCTAACAGGATGATGCTTTTGGACACGATTTTAAAATTAGAATCAATGAACAGAATATCTTCCAATAGCCGTTCAGAAGGCAATGATTTTACAGCTGCAACAGCGGAACTGTCTGTGCTATCCAATGCATGAATTACCTCCATTATCTTTCCGTAATGTTCTGCATAATAATTAACAGAATCCAACCACGTTTCCCAACGGGTCAAGACTGGCTGCGGGGGTAAGGGTATTCCAGGAGCAATTGTTTGGAGCAGCAACATTCTCATTGTAGTATGCTTGATTGGATTCTTGTCTGCACTGAACAAATGTTAAACTTTGACTATTGCAACCAGAGTAATGCAAAAACAAGTGCTTACATAGGTATACATTAGCTGTAGCTGCTCTGTCTATTTGGACCGGTCAATACTCTTAACATGAACTGCTGTTACTACGAGCCCGGGCGGTCGCTCACCTCCTCTATACTACCGTACATCAGCAACCTGATTGCTTGCTGCGTGTGGCAATTCAACGAAGTCTATTAATTACTCTCAAAGGACTATTCACTAGTCATTTTTTGGAAATCTATATATAGGCCTAATTTTGTTGCTAGTGTCCCATACATAGACATAGCAACATCAATTTTATATCTGTGGGTTATCTTATTGAGGGATTGGACTGTAGATATAGTTGCGGCGTTTGTCATCTTTTGCTTTGGACGCTTTCCTATCCAATATTTTGTTGCCGACTTTGTGACAGCGACTCACCAAAATACTATCTGGTGCATCGGTGGTGGAACTTGATGGCTGTGCGCCGCTCCTGCAAACCGCCCCAGGGTCAGGGTGGTCACAGCGGGGATGATCTGCTGGAGGGTTTTATAACAGTTTTAATCTGCACGAGGGCTGCTATCCCCCCCGTAATATAAATTGAAAACGGGAAATATTCGCGAATGTTATTGATAGAATACAGCGCTTCCGCCACATCGGACTCTCACTGCGGTCAATATAGCGACAAGCTCTGTTTTGGAGGAGCACTTTACGTTATCACGTCTGTCCGACATTTTTTTTTTATCGGACGCTGTTTTTCAAAACCTGCTGTCCAGTCGTTTTGCTGAAGTTTATAGAAAATGTATATCAGTCTTGTTATTGTACTTCCATGAAAAAAATTGTGTTTTCATTCATAACTCATGCATTGGTAGGAAAGAATTTCACGAGAATATGAACAGATATCATATCATACGTTCTCTAAGCAAACCGTTACATGTAAATTACTTTCTCAGAGGTCGCAAACTATTACGGATTTTCCGTAATTATTACCATATTTATTTCCCCTGTTATAAGTAACCAACGCCACCGTTTCTGGCGCGTGAAATAAGTAATGGGAACATCTTATCTCTGCCACAGTCTGGGGACGAGAAAACTGACAACTGTAATTGGCAGATTATTGACATCACATCTGTTTAGGAGGTGGTATCACTCTCAGCCGAAGTGGCAACAAATGCCACTGACTGGACAGTGTAGCCAAGGACACACCCAAGAAAAGCATAGTCACAAATTATTCAGTTCAATTATATATTTAAAAAAAAAACGTTTTCCTACACGTTGACAGTTAAGCTTAAATTATTAGTGTTTCGAGACAGGTTTTGCCTTGCGTAATGGTTTCAATTTTTCTTTTTTTACAAATTGAAAAAAAAAATCTCTGTAACTTAAGTGATTGCGATTTATAGTTCTCAGTGGATAAGATGTGTCGCACTCCTGTTTCAAACATTTGTCCACTTGTATGACTTGAGGCTTTCCCGGCGTTTGATGTAGAATAACTCTTCTCGGGTTCTCAGCCAGGTGAGTTGGAGATTTGCTTACAAGCTTTCGACGGCTAGCTCTGCCATCTTCTTCAGGGAATGAAGTGATGTGGTACCATGTATATACCGGCTAGACATGGTCCCACATCACTTCATTCCCTGAAGAAGATGGCAGAGCTAGCCGTCGAAAGCTTGAAAGCAAATCTCCAATTCACCTGGCTGAGAACCCGGGAAGAGTTATTCTATTTGTCCACTTATTGTTCATGAGAGAAAACACCACCTCTCTCTCTTTCTATCAGTACTATTACCTGGTAAGCTTAGAACAAAATTCACCAAGTTTTTACAAGTTTCCAATATTAACTTTTCTATTTTAACGTGGTCAGCATTGAAACCCATTTCTGCCAAGCATTTACCTTCTACAGAGAATGCGCGTTTTAATGCATCTCTGGAACAACGAAATTCATCATGTAAATCATCTTCATTCACGGCAAAATTAAATGTCTGAAATAAAGCTTCCACATTATGAAAAAAAAAAAAAGAGAGGGAAATGCTCGAAGAGAAGAAAAATACAGGAGCCGGGAGACTATAGAAAATTACTGCCAAATACGGAAGATCCCGGGAAATATGGGAGGGTTGACAACCCTATAGGAGGCAGAGTGTAGCATTGCTTTGGTAATGAAGAAACGGATCTTTTCTATAGAATGGTGTAAAACGGTAGAATGTAGATGCAGGTTGAAGTAAGAATTTGAACATTCATTAAGTGAAATGATAAATTAGGGGCTGTTCCATCTCAAATCGACCGAAATACAGAGAAAATTGACCCTGCAATTTTTAAATACAATGAAACTTTTTCTGTCCGTTGACAACTGTGATACAATGCTTTGTGCAAAGTTTGAGGCATCAGAACTTCATAGTGTTTAAATTAAAAATATTTAAATTTATCGTATTTTCATAAAATTAGCAACTTTAAACTGTTGTGGCTCCGAAACCCTTTCACCCAATGATCAAAATCATGGTTTATTTTGATGCTGAGAAATTAAAGTTTATATTGACATGTAAACAGTTTTTCTTACTTTTTATGGAAATGGAGAAATTTAGATGTTTCTTCATTAAGACGCCTTTGGCCACGAAAAAATATTTTTAAAATATATGGTTAGATTCCGCATTGAAAGTACATGGACATCATTTTATTTTTACTTCAATTTTTATTGTACCTGAGTTTTTGGATGTACTTCACTCCCACCCCTTCTACTAAGTAAGTTCCAACTCCACACAGAACCAAGACCACAGATAGTAAGCAGTACTGAGTTACTGAGTATAGTACGTTCCAGAAATATGTTCGCGTTTTCCAGTGACGAAAGAGCTTTCAATATTGAATCATATTTTCGCACAGGTACTGTCCGTTTGCCTACGTCGCATCCCGATTTCCCCCACCTGCTTCTGCTCGCCCCTCTGTAAAAGCTCTTTTCTGAAAACATTAATTTCTCTTAGGAATTGGACGTTTACGTAATATTATACAGCTGTTTAATTTAACTTAAATAAAAGGGCCTCGTTAAGTAATTAACTGTCACGTGATTTCCTCCCTTTCTACAATCCTGCGGCATAACCACTTGGGCGCACAGTAGATAGCATGTATGAGTAATTTTATATTTTCGGGTCGGGCAGAAGTGAAGATTGAATTCACAGTACGTAGAGTAGGTACAGAATTATTTCAACATGAGTTACTAGTACGAAGGACGAAACTGGCAATTGGAATTAGATGCAATAGTCTATAGTGCGATAATATGCACAAAAGAACTGAAGCCTGTATCGAAATGAACGGCCACCATTTTCAAAATTGTGTTTAAATATTCATTTTATGATTATTTTTAATTTAACTTCTTTCTCTATATTGTACGCTAATGTGCTGTAGACAGTATAATATACACTGCATAATGAATACGTTCACATGGATAACTCACTTCGTGAATAAAAACACTTATTCTTAATACAGTACTGTACTTTGATTAAAGAAAAACCTAATGAAAATTATCAAACTCAAAATCGCGTTATTTCCTAGTTTACGTAAATGGATGAACTACTTTTCTTCCATCCTATACCTAGTATAGTGATTTGTGTTTTACGCCAGTATCATCGAACTCCAGTCTTGGAGGGGGGAGCAAGCGGTGTTTCCGGTTCTCTATAGGTATAGACAGGTTAACATTAAAAATGTTAGTAAAAATAAAATGATGTCCCTGTACAAATAAACACATATTTTTTACTAATGGTATGTTGATAAGAAAATATTGAAAATATCAAATAAAGAAAATAAATAGTACGCGCGTGAAGTAACCAGCTGACTGTGAGGCGGGATCTAGCCCAGACAAGCAAGGCCGGGAGACAAACACGTGATGTTTCGTCTAGTAGCGCATAGCTGGGCTAGCTTTATCACAAGTTTTCATTAACACAGAGTAAAATGACGCCCAACGCTCGCTTATCTTCAGCTCTCGGCCAGTGCTTTCTGTACTGGGCCGTTCAAGTCCAGGGGTGTGAAAATAATTTATTTAATACCCTCGAAACTTATTGCCGAGCCACTAAGCAAACAATGCCGAATACCTCTTAATAATGCAAGTTTTTTCCTCAATTTTTTTTTTTTCACATTTTTACAAATGTGCAAAAAGCCTAAAAGTAAGTAAAATCAGATTATCTGGCTCTCTGTATACAATAAAAATAAGGATTACTTCTTAACATAACCTAACAAATGTCAGCTTCAAAATAAGCTCCCGTTCAGTGTTCTGCAGTAAATGGTTCTGAACGCTGAAAAAGGCTTGTTTTTATAAAATACGCTAAATTTGTCGCTCAATAGTACGAAAACCGTTTGACTTTCGATAGTATATTTTTGAAAATGCACTGTCCTCAGCACCTTGTATAAATAGGGAAAAAATTAGAGTATTAAAAAAATGCGAGGTTTTTTACTGATCGATTTCATATGGAATAGCTCTTAGGACTATTAAACAAGAGTCAGTCTCTATTGTTGGTTTCCGCTCGACTCCATCTGCAGTTGCTGCGGAAGCTTAGCCTTGTACGTCATGCGGGCTGAATGAGGTGTGGCAGTGGCACGGGTTCGTAGCTCAGGGTGCCTGTCTGAAATCGGCGCTCTGTCGGCAACTCGCCAAGTCGTGTTCAAACTTTGCATCCTCGGCTCGCGGCACATTTGTGTGGCTTCCCCATTTCGAACGACTCCTCTTGTAAATATAAACATAAATAAAACATTTTTATGCCATCACATATGTATTTTATAATGTAAGCAGTGTCACTGGTATTAAATAATTTTCTAAGAGATAGCGTTTGTCGTTTCAGTTCACGCCCTTTTTTATACACTGAAGCTTCTTACGTAGAGCCTGGCAGGACACAAAATTTAAACTGTGGAGTAGGATTGAGTTATCCTGTAGTCTGATTTACAACCAGTATGTACTCCGCCCAGAGCTTGCAAGGTCGATCACAATTTATTGTAGAACATAACACTTAAACATTTGTCCATCCTTAGCTGTTGTCTGCAGATTCACCATAACAGTCGGGATTTAAGAGCTCTCCCTCCGTAGCACTCGAGTGACATCTCCTCCCAAGGGAAGGTCTTTCAGCTCGGGACAAAAATCCATCTTCTGAGTTGACTGGGTCTGAAAATGCAACATACAAACTTTATTCCGTGGAGGATGAGAAAGAAGACAACAACTAGGGTAAAACGTATATACATAGTTGCCTTCCTTACTGTGCAGTGGCGGCCCACCCACATGCAGAGTAAACCGAATAGGATTTTTAAAATTTTATTGGGTTATTTTACAACGCTGTATCAACATATAGGTTTTCAATTTCATCTTATATATTAAATAATTGCTTTTAATTGCCTGTTTTATCTAATTAATAGCATATAAGTGTTTTATTGTATTTATATAACTACTATAATTGATCATGGGTATAACATTTTATATTCATACATTCATATTATTCAAGACTACAACACATGCATCCATTGGCTAGGTTTACATATAGTATCACGTATACATCTGATGATGGTACACCCCAGTACCGAAAACGTTAATGTAACTAATTAATCAAATTATATTTATAATACAAGATAAGCATAGACGGTTCAGTTGAAATTTCATTATATTATTAACATCTAGGTTATTTAGCGTCTTAATGAGATGAAGGTGATTATGCCGGTGAAATGAGTCCGGGGTCCAGCACCGAAAGTTACCCAGCATTTGCTCGTATTGGGTTGAGGGAAAACCTCGGAAAAAACCTCAACCAGGTAACTTGCCTCGACCGGGATTCGAACCTGGGCCACCTGGTTTCGCGGCCAAACGCGCTGACCGAAACCGAAGAGGAAAGGAGTGGAATGAAATTTACGGGAGGGAGGCACAATGGCCCAGCACTGCGACCTATTACGATCTATCAAGCTAGGCGCATTCCCAAACTCACATCAACTGGGTACACTAAGGTTCGCTGCGTACCCAGGTTTCGAGCAGGCAACCCCCCCCCCTCTCGTCCCTAGCCCAGCCCCCACCGTGTGTTGCATCGCCAGGCGGCGTTCGGGGAATTCTATGGAATGATGACGAACTGGAGAAATGGTGACGGAATAATGTAGGTGCCTAATATGGGGAAAACGGGAGAACTCCGAGAAAAATCCCAACTGCGATCTCTTCCGTCACAATTAGTGTCACTTGTCACTATGGTTTTTCAATGGAAAATTCCATACCTGATCGGGGCTCAAACCCTGGTCGCTTGAGTGACAGGCCGGAGGTCTGACCACTCAGCCACCGCAGGAGTGAAACCGAAGAGGAAGCACTATAAAAATAAATAATGTCATGTAGGCCTACACGTAACATGGAGCTGGTCTCGAGTTTGGATATTGTATTAATTTACAAGAAAACTGTTAAAGAGGCATGTCGAAACCTCCCCCAAACTATGCACACACATCTCAACAGCAGATAGACAAATATGGAAAATTGTGTACTTATTATATTATATTATATTATATTTTAATTTATTATTATTATTATTATTATTATTATTATTATTATTATTATTATTATTATTGTTGCTGTTGTTGTTGTGCGACCGTCACTTGGGTCGCACTGATTGCTAGCCGGATGGCTACAGCGTTCGTCTTCTGCTCTTTCTCGTCAGGATTTCTGACACCACCATTGTACACAACAATGGAAAACTACTTTGCGGGAATAACTGGAGCTCTCAGGATACTATAGGAAACTACATGGCTACTAAACTAAGTCTGTAATGATTGCGTTATTGTAACACTACTTGATTTATTCTATATTTACAAAAATATACAAAGTTACTTACAGGGAATATCGTTCTCCTCTACCGACGCCATCTTCAGTGGGCTATGTTGTCTCACAATCTTCACCAACTAACCAACTGCCCGCCGCGTCTCCTCTTCAACACTTTTTATGTTTCGGTACCCGTTTCCCGCCCGGGGTACCGACCACGCCATCCACCCGGTGAGATGTTCTTAAAACACTTTTGATTTCACGTACTTACAAATATCGTCTTAATCATTTCTCACTTTTGATTTTGATTTAGTGCATTATAGTGACAAGTCACTATAATGAAATTACGCGCAAGAAAAGAGTCCGAACAATGCGTAATATAATTTAGCCAATTAAAATGCATGCTTTGTCCTACTGGACCAATGGGGTTGGGCCAGCAAACGATCTGAAGCGTAAGAATACTTTCGTTGTAAGCAGTGATTTTACCATACGCCCGACAAGACTCCATACTGCTGGCTAAGCATCCAAGACCGTGTATTCCGCTGACTCTGTTCCTGTTTCAAATTTAATACTCAACAGGAAATCATAACATTATTATTATTATTATTATTATTATTATTATTATTATTATTATTATTATTATTATTATTATTATTATTATTATTATTATTAAATATCCGCGCAAAAGAACCCTAATTTACCAAGCGGTATGCTAGGGCTTTAGTTTGGTTATACGGTATACTACGTATATATACTACTTATTTTATGTAACAGATAATGATGAAAAATAGCTCTACAGTCTTTTAAAGATGAAGTTTAACAAACCTATAAATTCTCTGTAGCAACACAGTTTTTTTTTATCACTTCACATAGTGGAGTCCTGTACTCGGTGTTACAGTCCAGGAGATGTGTCTTTAGTTGAAATTTAAATGTACATTTATTATTTACACTTACTATTTATATTTAATATTTACATTAATAATTTATTGAAGTAAGTAATTAAGATTTTTGTATTGACATAACCATTAAATAAATGTTAAAATTAAACAATCCAAAAATGGACAAGCTAGAAAGTTTCTACAAAACTAAAAAATGCGAAAAAAAACTAACTACAGCTCTAATATAATATAATATAATATAATATAATATAATATAATATAATATAATATAATATAATATAATATAATATAATATAATATAATATAATATAATCAAACGGACGATAGCATTGGCAAAGGAAGCTTTTAATAGAAAAAGGAGATCTTCTGCGGACCTCTGGAAAAAGAACTAAGGAAGAGACTAGTGTAGTGCTTTGTGTGGATTGTGGCACTGTATGGGGCAGAAACATGGACATTACGACGAAGCATTTGAAATGTGGATATGAAGAAGAATGGAGCGCGTGAAATGGACAGACAGAATAAGAAATGAAGCTGTGTTGGGAAGAGTGGGTGAAGAAAGAATGATGCTGAAACTGATCACGAAGAGAAAAAGAAATTGCTTAGGTCACTGGTTGAGAAGAAAATGCCTACTGAAGGATGCACTGGAAGGAATTGTGAACGGGAGAAGAGTTCGGGGCAGAACAAGATATCAAATGATAGACAGCATTAAGATATATGGATCTTACGGGGGGGCTAAGAGGAAAACAGAAAATAGGAAAGATTGAAGAATGCTGGGTTTGCAGTGAAAGACTTTCCCTTGGGCGGAACACTAAATATGTCCTATTATATATTACTAGCCGTACCCGTGCGCTCCGCTGCACCCGTTAGAAATAAATATAAAGTAATTACATAATATAATAGGACATTTGATCCAGGGAATATTCGTGTTTGATAGAAGGATAAATCGTTTAATATGTCACTTAATTTAAATTGCATCCAAATAATTAAAATGCGATCATTTTGGTCCAGAGACACTCATTTGGTGCAATGACAATTCCTTTAACATGTTTCTAATTTTTATTACATGCATCCATAGTTCAATGAACATTGACATCATTTACATTTAATGTATATACTTTATTTTACTTGTTATATGTTTCAATTGAATTATGGTAATAACTTAATTTTAACCCTTGTTTTTTACGTATTCAGTAAATGGCGCTTGGCCCACTATGATTCTGAACCCTTCAAATAACTTAACTTAAATTATATTATATTATATTATATTATATTATATTATATTATATTATATTATATTATATTATATTATATTATATTATATTATATTATATTATATTATATTATATTATATAAAAAGTGTGTTGATAACGGATGTACCCCGATAAGTAAGTTTTCAATTTGTTATGGGGGCTCTTGAATCTCAGGAGGAACAAATTTTATTTTACAACAGGGCAACATAATCTGCTTGGCTCATTACCCAATTTTTTTGCATTGCATTTAATGCATATGTATTTTATGTATTTTAACACGATTCAATTGAGCATAGTTAAAATTTGGATTATAAAATAATGGAATGCTAAGCTAACATATTATTACTGCATACTAAATCAATACACTCTTGTGGTTCGTTAATTCTCTGAGATAAACATTATTTTAAGAAATACTGGAAACGAATACACAGAATATCCTATCAAGTTTTCTGTGCATAAGAAGCTATTTTAATCTTACCTGTCCTCAATTCACTCAGACGTTACTGTAATTACATTATAGCATTATGTCCATACAGAGAAACTACACTTTCCAATGGTGAAATAATAATTAATTATACAAATCGGTTAATTTAGCTTCCTATATTGCTTCATACAAACACAGAAACATTTTCTGTAGGCTATGATTCATAGCTTTCGATTGTTGTTGACCAAGGCCCCTTATAGACGAAGTCATTTGTTTTTTAATTCATTACACGGCCTTAGATGGCAGTTATTTTAATTTTAAAACTCATTTATCTCATTAAATATAAGTCCTATCAAAATTTTTCAAAGAATAAAACTTATCGGAAATCATTTTTAAAGAAATTTTTGTCATGTAACATTTTTCATAAAAATCAATAATAAGCGAGATATTCCGATTTATTTAATTCAAGCCGCCTTATAATCCCCCTTTTAAATAACGTATTTTGAATGCCATATAGCCTAAAATCTAAGTTACAACGAACTTAATTTATATTCCAATTTTCATCGAAATCCGTTCAGCCATTATCGCGTGAAAAGATAACAAACATACAGACAGACAGACAGACATACAAATAAACATTTCAAAAAAGCGATTTTCAGTTTCAGGGTGGTTAATTATATATATTAGGACCAATTATTTTTGGAAAATCGAAAATTACCAGAAAAATTTCGGCTACAGATTTATTATTAGTATAGATATTATATTATATTATATTATATTATATTATATTATATTATATTATATTATATTATATTATATTATATTATATTATATTATATTATATTACTAGCCGTACCCGTGCGCTCCTCTGCACCAGTTAGAAATAAATATAAAGTAATTACATAATTAAAATAGGACATTTGACCCAGGGAACATCCGTGTTTGATAGAAGGATAAATCGTTTAATATGTTACTTAATTTAAATTGCATCCAAATAATTAAAATGCGATCATTTTGGTCCAGAGACACTCATTTGGTGCAATGACAATTCCTTTAACATGTTTCTTAATTTTTATTACATGCAACCATAGCTTAATGAAGATTGACATCATTTAGGTTTAATGTGTATATTTTATTTACTTGTTATAGTTTTCCATTGAATTATGGTAATAACTTAATTTTAACCCTTGTTTTTTACGTATTCAGTAAATGGCGCTTGGCCCACTATGGTTCTGAACCCTTCAAATAACTTATATTATATTATATTATATTATATTATATTATATTATATTATATTATATTATATTATATTATATTATACAGCGTGTCGACTCCACAATTCCTTTTCTACGTCATGTAGCACAGAACTCATACTCCACATTTTGCATATCCTACTGAAAGACTCGAACTCCACAATTCCCATTCCATAACTCCTAGCTCACAACTTCGACCGAACGATTCCGATTCACCGACTCTGATTCCACCGTTCTGATGTACCTATAACTACGAAGAGAGCCAATTAGAAGAGCGGACTGCAGGTTTCAAACCCTTAATCTTCTGACTATGGAGCCAGCAAGCTTGCGAGTATCCGATTTTATACTAACGCCAGCATGAAGATGGATGTAGACGGACTTCTCGGTGCGTCGTAGGTTGGGGGTCTGCCAACACAACATTATTTATATGTCAATAGAGAGACAGTCTAAAGTCCATTTAGTTTATATTAACCATTAGGAAGGGCCCCCTACAGATTGGCACAGTGCCTTCGGAGTACTGCAATGAAGGAAGACGCCGCCTGCCGGCGCCATCGAAACATCTGGGCAGCAGGTCCAGCACCTGCAATCGAACGCTCCTCCTTTCCTGTTCCATCAACCTTCATTTTCAGGTGACATTGAAGTTCTTGTTCTATGTTTACTCGATGAAACAGCTTGGAATCTTATTTCTCAGTTTTTATGAAGACTTAAATGTTGCGATTTAATATTTAAGGGTACCAGTTAGGCTCGATTGGGTTGAAATTGTGGTGGTGGTGGGGAGATTGCATAATATGAGCCGTTCAGAGCAGAAATGGTTTAAGTCGAAAATGGGCAATGAGGGTTAAAATAAACATTCTGTAAAATACAGCGCAAAGTAGCAATTAACGTTCAATTTATTTAAACTATTAGTAGTCAGTGGATAGCACGAAGGCCATATTCATTCTACTTTGCGCTGTATTTGACAGAATTTTTACTTTAAACCTCATTACCCAATTTTGACTTACACCACTTTTGCTCTGAACGGTTCATATAATTCCTTGGCATTTCAAAATTAGTATTCTGCAATTTCATCTTTGGATTCCATCGAGAAGCAATGATTTTTTAAATAGTTTTGTGAATGTAAACAGGAGTAGAAATTGTTCGCTTAGAACTTAAAGTCAACATTTTTCTCTGTTCTATATTTTTTAAACTTTGAGTATCTACACTCAGTGCTGAAACTATTAAAGATAGAAACTTTTTTTAATATTTATTGTCTTTCATTAATATAAAATAGTCTTCATTATATGAAACTTGAACTTTAAATGTAAAATTTTAGACATTCGGAAAAAAAATAAGGAAAAATAACAAGCACGAGTAGTAGCAATTATATTGTATCTATTCAATAGACACATACAGCTGTCAATAATGTTGTCGTAAAATGTTTGATTAAGAAAAAATATTTCCTGAATGAACAGGTAAAAGATCCTAGGCCATGTTGTTCATGTACGTCTTTACAATATTAATTCTGTAGAAGAATCATGAAGCTATTTAATTATTTGTAGATTTTATTGCGTAAATGCTTTACGGCTGTAAAAAAAAGTATACAAATTTGATATTTTTACATGTAAATAATTATTAGCTATTTTAATATTCTGAATAGTGTTTATAAAGTGTAATGTGTGTATTTTAATTATTAAATGTTCAGTTCATTTAGCTTTTATAGTAGCTGAGGAAATCAAAAGGAGGTTAGCAATGGCCAAGGAAGCTTTTAACAGAAAAAGAAGCATCTTCTGCTGCCCTCTGGAAAAAGAACTAAGGAAGGGACTAGTGAAGTGCTTTGTATGGAGTGTGGCATTCATTGTATGGTGTAGAAACATGGACATTACGACGAAGTGAAGAGAAGCGAATAGAAGCATTTTGAAATGGGGATATAGAGAAGAATGGAACGTGTGAAGTGGACAGAGAGAATAAGAAATGAAGCTGTGTTGGAAAGAGTGGATGAAAAAAGAATGATGCTGGAACTGATCAGGAAGAGGAAAAGGAATTGGTTGAGTCACTGGCTGAGAAGAAACTGCCTACTGAAGGATGCACTGGAAGGAATGGTGAACTGGAGAAGAGTTCGGGGCAGAAGAAAATATCAGATGATAGACGACATTAAGATATATGGATCATATGATGAAACAAAGAGAAATCGGAAAATAGGAAAGATTGGAGAAAGCTGGGTTTGCAGTGAAAGGGCTGCCCTTGGGCAGAACACTATGAATGAATGAATGAATGAATGAATGAGTGAGTAGGTGAGATATAAATAAAATGAATTTCAATACATTTTTGCGCGCCAATGGTGTACCTCCCCTCTTAAACTTTTGGTAGAAACTGTGTAGGCGTCCACATCTGTGGAGTAACGGTTAGCGCGTCTGGCCGCGAAACCAGGTGCCCCGGGTTCGATTCCCGGTCGGGACAAGTTACCTGGTTGAGGTTTTTTCCGGGGTTTTCCCTCAACCCAATATGAGCAAATGCTGGGTAACTTTCGGTGTTGGACCCCGGACTCATTTCACCGGCATTATCATCTTCATTTCATTCAGACGCTAAATAACCTTAGAAGTTGATAAAGCGTCGTAAAATAACCTACTAAAAAAACTGTAAAGGCGATAAGTCGCTGCTCTTGGGCTTTGGAATAGCTTCACGCCACTGCGGACGGCCTCATGAGATAGACCTCGTCAGTGACAGGCAGGGCCCGGCTAAAAGCGTGTCGAGATCTCCAAGACGTCATATTATTGTCAAAGCGCAAAGTGGGCTCTTATGATTGGCAATTCGAGATTTTCCACAGCCGCTTTGTAACGGAGTGGGGTGGTGCAAACTAGGTTCCGTGTGAATGCGGTTTATTCCAGGGGGAGAGCTCAGCAGCCCCTCGAAGTGCACCGAGGAGGGGCTGCATGTCGAGCCACTTAATTCCTCAATGTCGCTGCTGCGAGGGGGCTCGAATGTCTCAACCCACGACGCCGTGCTTAGCTTTTCTTTGCGTGCTCAACATCGCAAGTGGGCCGGGAATGAGAAATTCACTTCCACTGTTAAGAGACAGAGGAAGAATTGCAGCTGTCTCGTTACGAGATACAGGTATTACGCGTTCGCTGTACGGTTGTAGTTTTCAACCGAGAAAGCCACTTTTTGTGATAGCGGCGGGAAACTGAGGAATAACAGACGAATGCTGTGGCGTATTTCTTTTCCTTTCACAGCCCTATTCTTTTCTTCCTCTTTCTTTTTCCTCACCTTTTCGTTTTCCCTTCTTTTTCTTCTCATTTTGCTCGTACATTCCTATTTACGTTTCCTTTTTCATCTTCTTCTCTCCCGTTTTTCCTTCAATTCACCATTTCCTGCTCATACCCATTTCCTATTCTTCTTTTCTTCCCTATACAGGTTTGTTTCCGATCTCTGATAACGAATTTGAATGGCATCATGTACATCAGGAGTCACACGACAGCTGAACTGAGGCGCGAGGTGACAGACCATAGTCAGACAGATCTTATAGTCAGAGTGCACGGCGACTCACAGCAGAAATTTCCAAGAAAAATCGAGCCTTTTTGTGAGGGGTACATTACGACCCTTTCCAATGCCAAGTACAGTTAAGTGAAAATAAAATAAACCTGCAATAAACGAGGTGTCTTTATTTCCAAGAAAGGCATCTTCTGTGTACTTAATAAGATTGGTAAAGCTCGAATGGAATTAATTTTTATCATCTTGTGAGGAGCGGCGACTTGTGACGGGGGGGGGGTGGACTTGCCTGCTTTTTCCACTCTGAAATGAATCCCATCCGAGCTTTGCCAGTCTTATTAGATACCGGTACATACTAGATGCCCTTTTTTTTTTTTGGAAATAATGAAACCACGTTTTTTTGCAGGCTCCTTTGATTTTCACGTAACTTTACTTGGCATCGGAAAGGGTTGTTATGTACCCCTTCCAAAAAGGCTCGATTTTCTTGGATATTGCTACTGTGATACACCGTGCACTCTGATTATGAAATCACTCACTACTGGTCTGTCACCTCTTGCCGCAATTCAGCTGTCGGTGTGATTTCTGACGCACATGACGTCATTCAAATTCTTTATCAGAGATCGGAAACAACCCTGTATTCTCTTGACGTGAATACATGCTATAAGTTTGGTCCAGTACTAGGATGCCATCCCAGAAAGTTGACCGACACATTTTCAGACATTTTTGTCGTCGCACGTTCGCAGTGGTGTCAAATTGTTTTGTAACAAACCAGGCTACAATCTCACTTGAGGAACAATCAGCAGTCGACAAGTTAAATTGGAAAAAACCGCAAGTGAAGTTGAGTGAAGAGAAAATTCACAATTTTGAGGCATATGCAGCGAAAATGGGAGCGAGCGCATAAGCATCGGATAGCAAATGATAGAACACGATGATTAAGTATTATAGCAACTAACATGTTTACTCTCAATGCATACAAGATGGCTATTCCCAGGAGTCCCAGCATAGCGAAGATATATCGGGTTTTCAGGGTATCTGGAAAGAAAAGATGTCACTGCTGACGTGTATCTTAACAGCAATTCTATTAGTGACGTATTCATGCATAAAACTTGGAGCTGTCTCTCCGATAGAACCTACCCAGATTTTTTATTCCTTTTGTTCCTCATTTTATGTTTTTCTTTTTCTTCACATTTTCTTTCTTTTTCCCTATTCTTAATATTTTACGAATCACTTGCACCACTTATACCATAGTCTATATCACTTACAAGACACCACTTATCACTTACCAAACATATCACTTATCTCATCACTTATACAATAATATAACGCATCACTTACATCACATATCAGTTACATTACTCACATCACGTATCACTTACATTAGTTACATCACATCACTTATCATTAATATTCAGTTTCCATTTTTGTAAGAAACTTAAGTACTTCTCATCTCTAGGGAGGTTAGTAACTCACTTCCCTCTGTCAATAGCAACCAACATGTTTTACGTAAAATCAACTTGATTCCCTACTAGCGTACTTACTACAGTAGGGATGGAAAATGTATACAAATCGTTCAAAAATTTGATTCCAACGCAGATAGCTTATAGCTATAAATATACAGGCATTCAAATAGCGCATTACGGTACAAGGTTGGGTCTTGCTTTCTACATAATCGAGGAAGAGTTTGAAAAACGAACCGATCGAAATTTTTAATGCACTTCACAAACGTATATTGTACAACATTTTTTGCACGATCATATTTTTAAAATTGCAAATACACTCTGATCCGTTTGAGTATGAATAATATTAATTTATTATTATAAAGCTATTATGATAGTAGGAACAATTGCTTGCTGATTATATTATGATTAAAATATGGGAGTTTCCATATATGACAATCAACAATGCATAATCTGAAAGAACAAATGAAAATGGTAGATGATTAAAATGGGTACTACAAGACAACAGCGAGCACAATGTGTTCTTTGGTATGCTAAATATGAGAATGTTAAAAGAGGATTTCGATGTGAGTATGGTGTGCGTAATGTACGTAAATACGATTCCATAATGTTGTGTTATCGAAAATTTGTAGAAACAGGTTGTGTTAAAAAAAAAAAAAACATGCAGGAGGTCGCAGGCGAAACCCAGTACGAGAAGCAGCTATCTCTTCACTTTCAAGATCTAACTCCTCCTGACTTCTCCGTGTGGGGTTTTGTTAAAGACATTGTCTGTTCACAAAAACCCAGGAACATTGATGATCTGAGAGTAAAAATTACTCAAGCTTTTCAACAAGTCACCCCTCTTATGTTACAACGGACATGGACTGAATTGCATCACCGTTATGAGTTGTGCAGGGTGCGCAATGGGGGTCATGTTGAGCTCTGAGGAATCTCACACCTTTCAGTGTTGTATGCACAAAGTTTCAACAAATAAAGTTCAGTCGTAAATGTTTTACGGTGTTTTTATTTTATCCATACCCAAACGGATCACCCTGTACAATATATTTTGCATTGAAAATGTAGAGCAATATTATTCTGAAGTCTTCGCAAAAATATACTCTAATGGTAACTAAATAAAAATAAGTGAACTGTAATGGGTTTATTTCAGAATAGTTTTATGTTATGAAGAACGGTTTTTCTGTGAACAAGTTTCTGTGTGGAAATTCTAATTTTCAAGACCTAACAATAATAGCTGTAAATACAATAAAAACACGATCAGGCAAAATATAACATATATTATTTTAATGTACCGAAGTACATATGATATTTCCATGCAGATATTCTGCGTCATCATACGATGTAAGAGTAATGGAACGGAGAAAAATTATCTCCGGCGCCGGGATTTGAACCCGGGTTTTCAGCTCTACGTGCTGATGCTTTATCCACTAAGCCACACCGGATACCACCCTGGTGTCGGACAGAATCGACTCAGATTAAGCTCCAACTCTTGGGTTCCCTCTAGTGGCCGCCCTCTGCACTACGTCAAATCCCGGCGCCGGAGAGAATTTTTCTCCGTTCCATTACTCTTACATCGCATGATGACGCAGAATATCTGCATGGAAATATCATATGTACTTCGGTGCATTAAAATAATATATATGCTATGCGTAAATCACTTCGTGATTTAAGACGGCGCTTATTCCGTCGGATCCCGGCCAACTAGTCACTCATAACGAGTGCGCCTCAGCACATGTGTGGACTTCGGTCCTACGTTCATAGACATCTATGACGTAGTGCAGAGGGCGGCCACTAGAGGGAACCCAAGAGTTGGAGCTTAAACTGGGACGATTCTGTCCGTCGCCGGGGTGGTATCCGGTGTGGCTTAGTGGATAAAGCATCAGCACGTAGAGCTGAAAACCCGGGTTCAAATCCCGGCGCCGGAGAGAATTTTTCTCCGTTCCATTACTCTTACATCGTAAAATATAACAGTTTTAAATCCTCGCTCTTCTTAGAATTATGTATCACTTGTAACTTGTTCTCCATTACTGAATCTAGCCGAATAACAAACATACGTTACAAGTAAAGCGCAGTTCAGATGGTACGGCAATTTATCGACCAGCCATTTATTCGAATCAATTTTGTGCGAACAGCAGTGTACACACAGTTCGATTTTTCCCGTATATTAGTTTAATTTCGTTAACACTTCATAGACAACGATGTGTATTTCTGGTCCTGTATTGGTTCGTGATACATCAGCTGCAGTCTGTGTTTCCTAGACACTCTGTAACACGCATTACACGCTGACGCCTGGTTCAACTTTATATTTTCATTAAGTTAGAGCGGCTTTCGTCGCTCTTCCCGCGTGACAGAGGCAGGTAAACTCCAGAGGCTTACATGTGTTAGCATCTCCGAGCTTCTAATCAGCTTAGTTCTTAGTTAACACGGCGACAGCAAACATTATACATCTAATGCTATTAATTTCGAGCGAAAGAACTTGTAGTTGGCGAAGACACTGTCTGTCTTTATGGTTCTAGAGTCTAAGAATTTGCTAATTGAACCTTCCTCATTTACTGCTCGCTCATAAATTTGTCTCGCCTGAGTCCTTATACCTCGTTCCATGCAGGCTCAACTACACGTCACAAAAACATGTCTGATTACTTTCCTCGTAATACAATATTACTGGAAGTGCAGTAATTATACAGGCATAATTCCAGATTTCAACGGAAATTGACGTTTTAGACGTCACGACTGCCAGGCAGCTGTATTTGTTTATGAGCGCAGAGTGGATTTATATGTATCTACACAATCTTCTCATTCTATCTACAGATCTAAATGCGAATTGGCGCATAATCTTTAATATACAGTACTGAAATTCAGCATTGTATGTGATTACATACCGGTACTGTATTTCAGTGACTTGTATATAAAGCTATTCAGTTTGATTTTCTAGCTGCGTTGAGGAACGTAATACGTTTTTTTTTTCTGCCGGTTTTCAGGAACATAATCAAGTTCACTTTGATGTTTTGGCTATGCTACAGATTTTTAGGAACATACTGCAATTCATTTTGATGTTTTCCCTATATTGCCGATTTTGGGAACGTAATGAAATTGTTTAATCTTTCGTCTATGTTGCCGATTTTTAGGAACGTAAAAAATTAGGCAAATCAAGCTTTCAGGTATAACTCCCTGTAAAGTTGGTTTGAATAATTTCGAGGGAAAAATTGTTCCGGGGCCGGGTATCGAACCCGGGACCTTTGGTTAAACGTACCAACGCTCTACCCGGGAACTCTACCAGACACCGATCCAATTTTTTCCCTCTATATCCACAGACCTCAAAGTGGGCTGACAACCGTCTAGCAACCTACACTGAGTTCACACAAACTCTGTGTGACTTGAATTGTGGTTTTCTGTTAACGAACAGTGACGTGTATTATGCAAATCAAGCTTTCAGGTATAACTCCCTGTAAAGTTGGTTGAATAATTTCAAGGGAAAAATTGTTCCAGGGCCGGGTATCGAACCCGGGACCTTTGGTTAAACGTACCAACGCTTCAGTTTTTGATTGTGTTGACGAACTTTTGGAAAGTAATAAAATTAATTTTGATTTCCTTGCCAGGGCCTATTTTGGATATTTTAAAGAACGTAATGAAGTTAGTTTTGATTTTTTAAAATTATTTTGGCGATTTTTAGGAACATAATAAGTTCAAATTATTTTTTTTTTGGCTGTGTTGCCGATCTTTAGGTACTTAAAAAGTTTATTATAGTTTTTGGCTATGTTGCTGGATTTCAGGAATATAACAAAGTACAGTAATAAGTTAATTTTGATTCCTTGGCTGTGTTGTCGATTTTTAGAAAGTAATTTAATTAATATTTATTTTTGGTGGTGTTACCGCTTTTTAGGAACGTACCTAATGAAGTTCAGTTTAATTTTTTGGCTGTGTTGCTGATTTTTAGGAAAGTAATAACATTAATTTTTATTGTTTGACTGTCTTGGTGTTTTTTTTTTATAAAAGTAATGTCGTTCATTTTGAATTTTTTCTTTAGCTATATCGGCTTCTAGAAGTGTAATCGTAGATGATTTTAATTTTTTTCTTTCGCTCTTACCGGTTTCTAGAAGTGTAATTGTAGTTCATTTTATTTTTTTTTCGCACTTACTGATTTATAGGAGTGTAATTGTAGTTCATTGTAATTCTTTTTTCTTTGACTGTTATAGGTTTCTAGAAGTGTAGTGTGTAGTTCATTTTAATTTTTTTCTTTGGCTCTTACCGATTTCTAGAAGTGTAATTGTAGTTCATTATAATTCTTTTTTCTTTGACTCTTATCGGTTTCTAGAAGTGTAGTTGTTCATTTTAATTTTTTCTTTGGCTCTTACCGATTTCTAGAAGTGTAATTGTAGTTCATTGTAATTCTTTTTTCTTTGACTCTTATCGGCTTCTAGAAGTGTAGTTGTAGTTCATTTTAATTTTTTTCTTTGGCTCTTACCGATTTCTAGAAGTGTAATTGTAGTTCATTGTAATTCTTTTTTCTTTGACTCTTATCGGCTTCTAGAAGTGTAGTTGTAGTTCATTTTAATTTTTTCTTTGGCTATTACCGATTTCTAGAAGTGTAATTGTAGTTCATTGTAATTCTTTTTTCTTTGACTCTTATCGGCTTCTAGAAGTGTAGTTGTAGTTCATTTTAATTTTTTCTTTGGCTATTACCGATTTCTAGAAGTGTAATTGTAGTTCATTGTAATTCTTTTTTCTTTGACTCTTATCGGCTTCTAGAAGTGTAGTTGTAGTTCATTTTAATTTTTTTTCTTTGGCTCTTACCGATTTCTAGAAGTGTAATTGTAATTCATTGTAATTCATTTTTCTTTGACTCTTATCGGCTTCTAGAAGTGTAGTTGTAGTTCATTTAATTTTTTCTTTGACTCTTGCCGGTTTCTAGAAATGTAATTGTAGGTAATTCACTTTAATTTTATTTTTCTTTGGCTCTTATCGGTTTCTAGAAGTGTAATTGTGGTTCATTTTAATTTATTTTTTTAAGCTCTTACCGGTTTCTAAATGTGTAATTGTAGTTCATTTTATTTTTTTTTCTTTGGCTATTACCGGTTTCTAGAAGTATAATTGTAGTTCATTCCATTTTTTTCTTTGGCTCTTACCGATTTCTAGAATTGTAATTGTAGTTAATTTTAATTGTTTCTACTGTGTACCATATGTTAAGAAATGTAATCAGATACTTCTTTTAGATATTGGCTGCGTTGTCTATTTTTAGGAATGTAATGCAATTCATTTCGACTCTTAGGGTGCTATTCATAGATATTTCGCTAGCCCGCGCTACGAGCGTGCTAAACTAGCCCCGGCTATCAACTGGTTACTTGTACAGGGTTCATATCATATCATATCGCTAACACTGGTTTATGAATACGAAAAACGTTAGTTCGCTGATCATCCACCGGAAGCCCGCCCTAAGAATGCCTATTAATACGGCCCTTAGAACTGTCATGAGTTAATTTATTTTTCTTTTATTTTTTGTGTTGTCGATTTTATGAAAACTAATTCGTTTCTATTATTTTCTTGGCGGTATTCCCAGTTTTTACGATTATAAGCGTATTGTGTTGCATTTCCAAACAGAGAGGCTTCTGTTGATCATCTTATGTTTAACTGTAATGCAGCCAAAGACGCCAACTTCTTGAATAGAGAATGACAAAGTTCTCTTTTGTGCGAGATCGTGCGTATTTGCTTGCTTTCCGCACAAAACCAATACGCGGTAAGTGTGAAATACCACATTCAGTATTCCCAACGTAACACACATAACAATTTCCCTCTTCTTACCGCTTAAGCGCCATATTCATTTTACTGCTTTAGGCTTTTAGCATATTATTTTTAGAGACGTTTAACATAGTAATAATTATAAATTGGAAACTTACCACTGCAATTTCACCTAAATTGCACTGTTAATTATTGTTTTTAAATATATGCAAAAATTAAGCAAAGTCTACTACTCCACAAAAGTTATTGCATTCCTGATGCAAGTAACATTAGGGAAGCCGTGAAAAAATCAACGAGATTCCAGATGCCGATGTTATTACTGCAATATGTTATATAAATAATATTGTTAAAATATTAAAATGAAAAATAAATCATTACGTAACCTTACCGTTTGTTTTAAGTTCGCATTTATAGACTGGGAAAAAAAAGACAGACGTATATCATGGCCTGCTGGAGTAGGCCTATAGTAAACACAGAAAACATTTTAAAGCAACAATGTTGAAGAAAGATATTTTGGTTTTCCGAAGTTGCCATCATTAAACAGAAACCAACATGGAGATTTCATTGCAAATAATTAGAAATTCGTCTTTCAGGTATGTAATAAACGATCTTCGCACAAAATAATGTACGATACACGAGCGGTATGTTTGTTTTCATGTTCATGAAAACGTCAACATACCGCTCTTGTAACGCATATTACTATTATTATTTTCACCTTCTCTGCAACATTAAGCCGTTTAATTTATTGTATGTCCCATGCGTCATAATTTCTTTCTTTTTTAATTTCTGCATTAGTTGCAGTTTGTAAAAAATCAGATTTTCTCAACGCACAGCCAGGCTTCTTTAGTGAAAGGGTGGGCAGACACCACCGCCGCCACTCTTAATAGGAAGATGTGTTCCTCTGAGTCGTCTGATTTATTTACAGATAAGGCAGGGTTAGATGAATGACGAGCGCGACCAAGTGGAATGTTAAGGTCATGTGTTTCAAGAGGGCGGCTGGGAGCGAAAGACATATTCCCCACATCCCCGTCGTGAAGATAGTCAGGGTATGCTACGAAAAACGTCGGTAAAATAGCTACATAATAGACAATCGGCACTGAGAAGTTAGGCTTATTACATATAGTCTTCGCAGTCTCGATAAGAATGCTGTAGTGATAACCTTCATACCTTCTGTAATCCATGAGAATATTTTACGTATTTCGTGGATTAATTTCTAAAATCTGTCCTACAACATAATATCAATATATGCCACGGGACGCACAGAAACGTTGCCTCCCACAATGTGCCTGTCGTATGCATCGAGGTTCAAGGACTTTATCAGACGTTGCATGCGTGCAGTTTACCTCAGCCTGTTTTGAGCTACTGAAGCGATTACTCATTCATGCGTAATGTTGTCTTTTCCTCCTTAGTTTTATCTGTCTTCCATTTAGGTTATACAGACGTGGACAAATTATTAACAAAATTGACGATTTTTATGATAATTCTGTTTACAAAATTTGATTTTTCAATTTAGACTACAGTTGACAATTTTGCATATTTCTATCATTACAATAGAGAGAAATATGCAAAAATATCAACTGTAGTTTAAATTGAAGAGTTAAATTTTATAAAAATATATAATAAAAATCTTCAATTTTGTTAAAAATTTGTAAATTAGCAAAAATGTCAACTACATTCTAAATTGAAGAGTCAAATTTTGTAAAACTATAAAATAAAAATCTTTAGTTTTGCTAATAATTTGGAAATATCCAAAATGTCAACTGTATTCCAAATTGAAGAATCGAATTTAGTAAAAATATATAATAAAAACCTTCAGGTTTGCAAATATGCAAAAATATCAAATGTAGTCCAAATTGAAGAGATAAATTTTCTAAAAATATACAATACAAATCTTCAGTTTTACTAATAATTTGGAAATACGAAAAAATTTCAACTGTAGTGTAAATTGAAGAACTACATTTTGTAAAAATATATAATAAAAATCTTCAATTTTGCTAATAATTTGTCCACGTCTGTATTTGAAGAGTCCACTGCAAGAATTATGGATGTCACTTTCTTGTCAAAAAATGAACCAAGACTGTCAATGCATAGCATACCTACAGAGTTATATGGCGTTAACACTGATAGTCATTGTCCAGTAATGATCGGAAAATAACAGTTAAGCTTTGAGAGCTACGCAATTCAAACTTCCAATTGCTTCTCCTGCAAAATGTATTACAAATGACATCCATCATTCTTGCATTGGACTCTTCATTTATTTCCATCGCTTGATCTCATTTTTATTTCCATCGTTTTATCTTTTCTTTATTTTCCTTGTTTTGTATTTTTTTAGGTTATATTTTTTTTTTCGTTTCATTTGTCTGTACTTATTCCATTGTTATGTATTTTCCTCCTTAGTTGTTTATCCATATTTCGTTTCTTTTATCTTTATTTATTCGTATTTCGTTTTAGTTATATATAAGTTATGTATTTTCGTTTTATTAATGTTTACTTTTACTGTTGTACCTTTATCCCCTTAGTTTTTTACGTCTCTTTCGTTTAGTTTATCTTTTTTCCACCGTTATATCTTTTATTTCTTAGTTATATGCATTTTTTCATTTCATTTATTTTTATTTTCATAGCTATATCTTTTCCTCCTTAGTTTTATCTGTCTTTCGTTTAGTGTGTTTTTATTTCAACCGTTTTACCTTTTACACTTATATTTCCATTGTTATATTTTTTCTCAGTTATATGCACTGCTTTTTTTCTGGAAAAACATTTACCGGAACTCTATCACTCGATCACATTATGCAACAAAAACGTAGGGTTAAAAATATTAGGCCTACATACTTTATATTACAATTAGTTCCAAACGGAGCTCATCGCTTTTAAGCATAACTGAAATTTTGCGAGTTCGAGCTATAGTTTCAGGATCAATATCGGAAGATGGCAGCACTAGATTGCATGAGTTACTTTTGCAGCAACGATAATAATGAGAAAATAACTCTTGGACTCGGCAGTGGCGGCAATTTTAATTTTCAATTTCGCTTATAAAATATATCTCGTCGGAATTTGTAATGGCAAAAAGTTTACCGGAACGCATTCCGGACCGTTCCGGCTGAAAAAAAAAGCGCTGGTTATTATATCTTTTCGCAGTAATCTATAAAGGCTGGTTCACAATAAACCGTAAACGGAAACGACAACGAGAACAAGAACGGAAATAATGTTCAAATAAATGTATTTAAATGTGAGCATTCACAATAGTTAATTGTGAATGCTCCAATTTATAGTAATATGCGTTACAAGATGTTGATGTTTTCATATTCCAGGAAAAGATGGAAAAAGCGAAATGTAGTTGAGCTTTTTTAATTTCCGAGAACATTAAAACAAACATACCGCTCGTTTATCGTACATTATTTTGTGCGAAGATCGTTTATTACATACCTGAAAGACGAATTTCTAATTAGTTGCAATGAAATCTCCATCTTGGTTTCTGTTCAATGACGGCAATTTTTAAAAACAAAAATATCTATCTTCAAATTGTTGCTATAAAATGTTTGCTTTGTTTAGGCCTACTATATTCCAGCAGGCCGTGATATACGTCTGTCTTTTTTTCCCCCAGTCTGTAAATGCGAACTTAAAACAAACGGTAAGGTTATGTAATGATTTATTTTTCATTTTAATATTTTAACAATATTATTTATATAACATATTGCAGTAATAGCATCGGCATCTGGAATCTTGTTGATTTTTTCTCGGCTTTCTTAATGTTACTTGCATCAGGAATGCAATAACTTTTGTGGAGTAGTAGACTTTGCTTAATTTTTGCATATATTTAAAAACAATAATTAACAGTGCAATTTAGGTGAAATTGCAGTGGTAAGTTTCCAATTTATAATTATTACTATGTTAAACGTCTCTAAAAATAATATGTTAAAAGCCTAAAGCAGTAAAATGAATATGGCGCTTAAGCGGTAAGAAGAGGGAAATTGTTATGTGTGTTACGTTGGGAATACTGAATGTGGTATTTCACACTTACCGCGTATTGGTTTTGTGCGGAAACCAAGCAAATACGCACGATCTCGCACAAAATACATTTACTTTAACATTATTTCCGTTCTCGTCCTCATTGTCGTTTTCGTTCCCGGTTTATTGTGAACCAGCCTTAAGTCGATAGGCCTACTGTAGGAGAAGTGAAACGGTTAAAGAAAAAACGGAGAAAGAAGATATTTATCTGTTCTTCCTTATATTTTATCTTTATTTGAATCGTTGTGTGTCTTTCTCCTTACTTATAGGCCTAGCTTTCGTATCTACTATTTATTTTAATTTCCATTCGTATATTTTTTTCCTCAGTTACATTTTCATTTCCTTTGATTCATCTTTCTTCAGTTCGTTATATATTTCCTCCATATCTTTCTTTCTTTTCATTTAGCTTTATTTTCATCTTTATATATCTTCCTGGGTTACTTGTTCCCTTCTTTTGATTTGTCTATATTTCATCCTTTTCCATTATTTACGTTACTTCATTTTCCTTGGTTATTTATCCCGTCTTTCTGCTCCATCTTGCTTTGTAATTGCCACTATTTGTCGTGTTTGGTCACGCCCCGCTGTTTATTTCTCTGTGGACACTGCAGCAAAGTGAACACGATGTGTTAATCTCGCAACGTGGGAGCCAGGTTGTACACGCAAATGATTCATAACAATTATGATATCATACTTTGTCCACAGATCTTTGTTCGCTTGAATCCGTGCCAGTTGCGCTGTGCTCAGACCTAATAAATTGGCGTTTTCTTCGCGGCTCGTAACTCCACTAGGATTTTTAAAGAGCCTCCGTCATCGGAAAGTACCATGGCTTGCTGCTTTTTTATTCCGGGCCGGCTCGTAACTACACATGAACAATTGTCAGTATTCAAGTTGCCTTGTAGCTCCCCTACACATGTGCACCGGGCGTTCCACAAACAAGTATACCGCCTGCTGCTCTCGTTTCTGGTAAATGCTACGCTTTCAATACCGGTAAATATTGTTCCACATCATTCGGGCTATTCCATCTCAAATCGACCGAAATACAGAGAAAATTGACCTTGCAATTTTTAAATACAATGAAACTTTTTCTGTCCGTTGACAACTGTGATACAATGCTTTGTGCAAAGTTTGAGGCACCAAAACTTAATAGTGTTTAAATTAATAATATTTAAATTTATCGTATTTTCATAAAATTAGCAACTTTAAACTGTTGTGGCTCCGAAACCCTTTCACCCAATGATCAAAATCATGGTTTATTTTGATGCTGAGAAGTTAAACTTTATATTGACATGTAAACAGTTTTTCTTACTTTTTATGGAAATGGAGAAATTTAGATTTTTCTTCATTAAGACGCCTTTGGCCACGAAAAAATATTTTTAAAATATGTAGTTAGATTCCGCTTTGAAAGTACAAATAAACACATATTTTTTTACTGGTGGTATGTTGATAAGAAAGTATTGGAAATATCAAATAAAGAAAATAAATAGTACGCGCGTGAACTAACCAGCTGACTGTGAGGCGGGAGGTAGTCGAGACAAGCAAGGCCAGGAGACAAACACGTGATGTGTCGTCTAGCAGTCATGGCTGTGCTAGCTTTATCACAGGTTTTCATAAACACAGGAGTAAAATGACGCCCAACGCTCGCTTATCTTCAGCTCTCGGCCAGGGCGTGCGGTACTCCGCCGTTCAAGTCTAGGCGTGTGAAAATAATTTATTTAATACCCTCGAAACTTATTGCCGAGCCACTAAGCAAACAATGCCGAATCCCTCTTAATAATGCAAGGTTTTTTCTCAATATTTTTTTTACATTTTTACAAATGGCCAAAAAGCCTAAAAGCAAGTAAAATCAGATTATCTGTCTCTCTGTGTACAATAAAAATAAGGATAACTTCTTAACATAACCTACCAAATGTCAGCTTCAAAATGAGCTCTCGTTCAATGTTCTGCAGTAAATGGTTTCAGAGTTCTGAGCACTGAAAGAGGCTTGTTTTTATAAAATACTCTAAATTTGTCGCTCAACAATACGAAAACCATTTGACTTTCGATAGTATATTTTTGAAAATGCACTCCCCTCAGCACCTTGTATAAGTAGGGAAAAAATAGAATATAAAAAATGCGAGGTTTTTTTACTGATCGATTTCATATGGAAAACCTATAAGAAAAAGTAGTAACTTTATTTATGAGCTATCAATCCTCCTACAGTGTATGTTATTCTGAAAAGATAGGGTGACCCTAGCACTACCGCTGCTAGAGAGAACTTTACCCTGATCCCCAACTAGGCGCATTCCCAGTAATACCAGCTGACTGCGCTGAGGTTCGCTGAGTATACGTATTTGGAGCACGGAACTCCACTCGTCCCTAGATCAGCCTTTTCCGGCGTCGCCAGTCGAAGACCGGATGGAATAATGTTGAAATGTCTAAAGGCTGGTTCACAATAAACCGGAAACGACAACGAGAACGAGAACGGAAATAATGTTAAAATAAATGTATTTAAGGGGACACTCAACTTAAAAAATTGGAGAAAAAGTGTCATAGAAATGAAAAATTAAATTTCTACACTAATTTACGTGATAGAACTAAATCAATACGCAGAAATCTTCCCCTATTCATTGAGAAGTCACAGTCAAATGTACAAAGCCAAAAAATAAAAAAATGATAATTAAAAGTGATATTTCAATTAATGATTGATTAAAAATTGAAATATATTTTTATTTTGAAAAGTATTGGATCTAATGAGCTGAGATTTCGCATGTTACTTTCCATGTGTATATTAAACTTTTTCTCCAAATTTGAAGAAGATTGGTCAAATAGAAAAAAAGTTCTAAAATATAGTTGAGTGTCCCCTTAAATGTGAGCATTCACAATAGGTAATTGTGAATAAATACATTTATTTTATCATTATTTCCGTTCTCGTTCTCGTTGTCGTTCCCGTTCCCGGTTTATTGTGAACCAGCCTTAATTTGGGGAAACGGGAGAATCCCGAGAAAAATCCTAATGCGACTGTCTTTGCCACAGGTGTACTATGGAAATATTCCAGGGCTGACAGAGGCTGGGAAGCTGGACCGCCTGTGAACTTACGATTTCTCGCATATATGAGCTGTGTAAGGCTGTTAGTCCTGTTATATATTACATGCAAGCTAGTTGATTTGATCTCGTTTACACTCTGTTTATTAAAAGAACATGAAGATACGACAGATCAGAACGTTGAGAAGAAGAATTTTAGCATTTGCAATGTTTCTGAACTACGTGTACTTGCAGCTTGCAAAATCAGGGGAACGTTACCCAAGACCTGGAGGGTCGCCTACTCTATTGGGACAGTTATGCTAAGGAGGCGTGACGGACCTACACAGTACACTATTCTTCAGGTCTTGGGTAATATTATTCTGATGGTGGAAGCTGTACGAGGTCGTGTGATACGTTTTCAGCCCGCCAAATGGGACATGGATTTCAATATCAACAGTATCACCAGGTTTCGACCTAGAACTACGTCTATCTGCTCATTTCGTATCAGGAGAGAACCTTCAATTGATCGTCACATAAAAATTCAAGCCCCTTTTGTTGCTATTGCTTGTCAAACCACTTATTCTCCTTGTATTTTCTTGTTCTCCTTGTATTTCTCTTGTTATCCTTGTATGTCCCTTGTTTTCCTTGAATTCTCGTTTTCCATGTATTCCACTTGTTCTTGTATTTATTTTTTCGATTTCGTTCTATTCCCCTTGATTCATTTGTATTCCCCTTCTTCTCCTTCTATTCTCCTTATCGTTCCCTTTTTCTTCTTGTCATCCCCTTGTTCTCTTTATTAGCTTGATCTCCTTGTTCTCCTTGTATTACTCTTATTCTCCTTGAATTCCACCATTGTTTTCCTTGTTTTGCTCTTATGTACTTTTCGTTCTCTTTTTCTCCTTGTATCATATTCCCATTTCTCTCCTTGCATTATATTACCCTTGTGCCCCTTATAGACACAGTGTTCTCCTTGTCTCCCCCTTGTACTTTATTACCCTTACAGTCACATTTTTCTTCTTGTCTTCTCCTTGTACTCTTTGCCCCCTCTTCCTCTTATAGTCACATTCTTCTCCTTGTCTTCTCTTGTTCTGTATTTCTCTTGTTTTCCTTATCCCGCAAACTCACTCCGCAGCGAAAAAGAGACACTCGATCTCCTAGCGGGAAGTTTTAAGTTGGTAGCAAAATCATTCACACGTGTTCAGTGTTGACCTTCGAGTGGAGTGAATCCCACCTCCCAACATTACTGCAGCCGGTAGCGGTGAATCCCATCTACCAACATAACTGCAGCCCCTAGCGTATACATCACCGTCTCCTCGCTGCGGAGTGAGTTTCTATCGTATTCTCATTGTATTCATTTTGTATTCTTGTTAATATAGTCGTTCCCTTGTTTTCCTTGTATTCCCCTTCCCCTCCTTACATTTCTCTTGTTCTCCCCTTGTCTTCCCCTTGTTCTCCTTGTTTTCTCCTTGCATTTCCTTGTCCCCTATAAGATGTAATTTAAAAAAAAAACAACAACAACAACAACAACAATAATAATAATAATAATAATAATAATAATAATAATAATAATAATAATAATAATAAACATACCAGTAAATTATATTGTTCAAACCATATCCTGTGTAGTTTTGGCATTTCTGAATCTGATAGCCTAGTCAGTTTAGAACAGAATGCTGAAATTTGTCAGAACCAGCTGCCGGCCTCTGTATAAGACAGTGATGTCAAAGCAAGCGCAATTTTCTGACCTTGACGTCGTGCGCGGGCAGCAAGCGCTAAGTATGGAAAGAGGAAGGGTTGTCACATGAATATGAATAAGCAACCTGTTGGATTAAGAAAACAGTGGTGCACAAACTTCAAACGGAACGTGAAATTTTATGTCGTTATTTTTATATGGCTTCTTTCTGTTTAATATTATCTATATTGTCTCTAAAACAAAAGTACTAACACTGATTTCTTAATATTGCTGTTGTGTTTTAAATCTTAATAACATAATAGAGAGTTAAGAAGGAATATTCACTTAAATTTCATAGTAGTATAATATTATACTGTATTAACTGGAAGAAACACATCATTCGTAAAGAAAGTGATTTTCCAAAGAAAGAGATTGAGTATGACATGATAAGTTGGAATTTATATTGATGGTATCTTTAGCCTTACAAAAGTAATCAATAAACTAATCAAAACAATATTGCAGTACAAAGCAAAGTTATCTAGGTACTGTATCTGTTTTAAGTGTAACTAATATTACCTACATAACAAAACTCTTATCGCATTATGTTTTTAAGGTGATATTTGTGAGCAACTTCCTATCATCAGAATATTAAATTATTTTCTTGAACTCTGCTGAAGCTATAGAGCTGACATTTTTACAACACATGGGCACGTACCTCTTGCTTATGATGTAACAGTAGTTGCTTTGTTAATTCATTTCCTTACAAACAATTTCCATGCGAATATTTTCAAAATTTTCAATACACTATCTTCAGTAAAACGTATATACGGTATATTAGATTTACGAAAACATTCTGTAAGGTTACTAAATAAATAGGCCTATACCTGAAAATTTCACTTTTCTCTACGAAAAGTTGAGAAAATATTTATTTTGAATAAAAAAATGGAACTTGTGAAAAATGAGCATTAAAATTAAAACTTACATTCTTATAATGCACTTATACTTCTCAGGCAAATCTAAAAATTAACATGGATACAGTTTTAATAAGTTCTCTTCCCTTTATCTATTGAATCAGTGCTGGCCATCCCTGAATATAGCTCGACGAAGCGACATATACTTTCGTCTGTCTCATTCCTTTCCGCTGTAAAACGCTCAGGCTCTCCTGGGCTCTAAAGCGCGCGCTTGCTCCTGTGGGCATCAATTGACATGCCTGGTATAAGATTTTCAGTTTTGCTTTCGTAGAAGAAGCGGTATGCCTTGGGGATACATATCGAAGTCTGTGAAGTATCTCGTTGAGAAAGCGTGAAATTGGGACCAATGTAGAATTCGGAGCAATGACTATCGGAAAACTCCGGGAGCCCTCGCGGTAGTCTAAGTAAATACATCCAAGTCTTTTTTTTTTTAATTACATATGCGATGTAGAAATCTGTCGCTTTTGTAATACAAAAACGTATAAATTAAGAAGAATAAATACATTAATACATTTCGGAAATTTGGAATACTTTCTAATACGTTTTCCCGTTTTTCGAGCTTTATAAGATTATTGTGATGCCTGTGACCCGTGAGAAACATGGGGAGCCCGTGATTGAGCACGAGAGACGATGTTTTGCGGGGCACCTGGTTGCAGGACGTAGGCCTACTGAGCGTCAGTCCTGGGGTCACGCACAGGTCAGAGCTCACTCGAGCGCGTTTCCTCTTATCGTCACTGCTAGACCTGTTGATTTTGAGCTTTGACGTACTTGACGGATCGGGGACTGCGAGATGGGTTCCAGCCTACAGTAGATTATATATGTAACAGATAACTCATCGCTATGTTAAAATCGGCAGCACTTTGAAGAGAACAACCGCCAGGACCGCCACCCGTCCGCCGTAAACGAACACGAGATGGCAGTACAGTCGCTAATGCAATTCAAATGGGAATTATGACGTGACTCCTTATGTAACAACTAGATGGCAGCGTAGTAAACCTGACAAAAGTTGTTAACCCCAAAGCCTATAAGGCCGACCTATTTGGTTATATATGATCTAGGGTTCCAGAATGGAACCTGTCAGTTCTGCGACGATTCTAGTGATAAGAGCTGCAGAGATGGCCTGCCTAACGAAATGAGCTAGATTTCCAGCTACCTTTCTTGTTACGCTACTACAGTTCATATAAGTATTAATATCGAAACAACTAACACGGGGTACTGTCATCTTTAGAGCACTATCAATAAGGACAAAATTATTTTTTTTTTCTCAGAAACTAGAAAGTGTATTCAACTCTGAATTGGTGTGATAAATATTAATAATAATCCGTGGCGCTACATCCCACGAAGAGCCAAGACCGACCAGCCGGCTGCTGGCCTCACGGCCACATGCCGAAGCAGAGGTGGACGATCATCCAACCAGAATGGAGGTATCATGTGGTTAGCACGATGAGCCCCCCCCCCAGCCGTTATAGGTAGTTTGCGTAACCGGATTTCGCTACCTATCGTAGCTCCCCAAGTGGGCACCAGTCCCATAGACTGGCCAAAATTTCATGAGGAATTTCTTCTCCCGTGAGGACTCGAACCAGCGCGCATTCCGTAACGCGAGTCCTAGGCAGGATGCCTTAGACCACTACGCCACGGCGCGGGACGTGATAAATATTCACTACCTCTAATTTAAGAAATAATATTTAGATATTAAAATAATTTATAGCTACCGATATTTTAATATGCAAAATGGTGTCCATGATAAATGCAGTGGAGAAGTGTTTCCCACCTAATTTCCACATTTGTCAATATCTTCTTATTATTCTTTCTCAAATCTGTTCTTAAATTTTATATCTAGAAAATGTACCAAAATCTATCTATATAATGAATATTTTATTATTTTATCTTTCTTTCATGAGAATTGAGTTTTTTTTTTAACTTTTAGGACACTTAATATGTTATATTATTTAAACTATTCATGTTACAAAACTGATTCTGTCTATATTCGACCTCAATTAATAGAAAGAGACGCTAAAGATCTACTGACCCAAATTGGTACACGCCTACTGTCCTGTACCGGCGATCCTAGATATATCAATTTCCTTCGTCAACGCATTGGAATAGCGGTTCCTAACTCTATTTCGATGGATGAGATCTTTCTCATTTAATCTACTGATGAGAACATTGGATGTCAAGATTGGAACCGATATTGCACTGCCTGGTCGCAGAATGGACAATGCAGAGCAAATCCCAACTACATGCTGATGTACTGCAGGAAAGCGTGCAAACAGTGCTAGTGATTTGTGTGTGTGTGTGTGTGTGTGTGTGTTATGTGGTAAGCGTCGTCATTGCGACACAGTTTCTGGATTATTACTGTTAAGTCAAACTAAGTTTTATGTCAATGAAAACGTCAATATGTATTGATAACTGCAGTATTGTGATATAATCTATACTAATAATAAATCTGTAGCCGAAATTTTTCTGGTAATTTTCGATTTTCCAAAAATAATTGGTCCTAACATATATAATTAACCACCCTGAAACCGAAAATCGCATTTTTGAAATTTTTGTTTGTATGTCTGTCTGTATGTTTGTTACCTTTTCACGCGATAATGGCTGAACCGATTTATATGAAAATTGGAATATAAATTAAGTTCGTCGTAACTTACATTTTAGGCTATATGACATTCAAAATACTTCATTTAAAGGGGGGGGGGTTATAAGGGGGCCTGAATTAAATAAATCGAAATATCTCGCTTATTATTGATTTTTGTGAAAAATGTTACATAACAAAAGTTTCTTTAAAAATGATTTCCGATAAGTTTTATTCTTTACAAAATTTTGATAGGACTGATATTTAATGAGATAAATGAGTTTTAAAATTAAAGTAACGCCATCTAAGACGGTGCAATGAATTAAGAACAAATGACTTCGTCTATAAGGGGCCTTGGACAACAACAATCGAAACAGGGGCCTTGGACATCAATAATCGAAAGCTATTAAACATAGCCTACAGAGAATGTTCCTGTGTTTGTATGAAGTAGTATCAGAAGCTAAATTAACCGATTTGTATAATTAATTATTATTTCACCATTGGAAAGTGTAGTTTCTCTAGAGGGACATATTGCTATAATGTTATTACAGTAACGTCTGAGTAAATCGAGGACAGGTACTTAAGATTAAAATAGCTTCTTATGCACTGAAAATTTGATAGGCTATTTTGTACATTCGTTTTCTATATTTCTTAAAATAATATTTATGTACACTCATTTTAATCTCAGAGAATTAACGAACAACGAGAGTGTATTGATTTAGTATGCAGTAATAGTACGTTAGCTTAGCAATTCATTATTTTATAATTCAAATTTTAACTATGCTCAATTGAATCGTGTTAAAATACATAAGATATATATGCAATAAATGCAATGTAAAAAAATTGGGTAATGAGCCAAGCAGATTATCTTGCGCTGTTGTAAAAGTTGTTCCCTGGATCAAACGTCCTATTTTAATTATGTAATTACTTTATATTTATTTCTAACAGGTGCAGCGGAGCGCACGGGTACGGCTAGTATATAATAATCAAGTTCTTATATTACGCTGTAGTATTATGCGATTTCTATGTATGATGTACTTTCCTCGTGAATAAATAAGGGGGTTTAAAAAAATTTAAGAATATCAAAAAAGAAATTAAAGAATTCTGTAGAATGGAAATTAAACTGACATCATTAGCCATACAAATGCCTATATCATGTCCGATAAACTGAACAATCTGAACGAAACCATCTCTGTGCACAAGAGGCGTTCGCATGTACTGTGTAGCCTACATAACTTACTATGAAGAGTTTATCATAATCCATGGTGGAATTAAATTGTTTTAAAATAATGTTTTATTTAACGACGCTCGCAACTGCCTAGGTAATATCAGCGTCGCCGGTGTGCCGGAATTTTGCACACTTAAATGCCATCGATCTGGCTACTTTATCTGAAATTTATTGTTCATTTTGGCGTTTCCTATTACTTCTAAAAATTTGTGATAGTGTATTAACGATACAATGTTGGGAAGTGTTTTTTTCTTTTGCAAAATCGAGGAAGAGTTTTTCGATTTCATTGATTTTGCAATGCACTTCATAAACGTTTATTGTGCAGTATTTTTTTTTTGCACGAAAGTATATTTTGAAAATAATATTTTTAAAAATTTTAATATACACTACGTGCATTACACTATGAACAACTGACTGAAGGTTAGCAGTCTGGCCAACATACAAACTTCACCATCAACTTCAATGTGAAAAGAGTAAATATGGTTCAGGTACTTGTAATACAATATTTCGTGTTCAATTGAAATAATATTTATTTCTTTCGGTTAAGTTAAGTTCGAATTGTTTAAGTTCAAGGGTATATGTACGTGAACGACCACAAATATTATTAGAAAATGCAGGCTCTAAATTTCTAA
Source organism: Periplaneta americana (assembly GCF_040183065.1). Classification (NCBI taxonomy): domain Eukaryota; kingdom Metazoa; phylum Arthropoda; class Insecta; order Blattodea; family Blattidae; genus Periplaneta; species Periplaneta americana. Next base: position 16,212,260 of record NC_091121.1, read on the forward strand.
AATGTTATAAGGAAATGAACTCACAATTGGACAAAAATTACAAGGTACTACAAGAAAACTAATTAGAATTTAAATATCTGATAAAAGTATAAAAAAGTTACTAATAATATTTTTTATAATTCACTTTTTACTTCAAGTTAAATTTTCCAAAATATGAAAATTTTCAAACATATTATTTCATAAGTCCACAACCATTAGGGATAGAATTATGAAATTTTGTACACTGATTTAACATGCATTTATGTAAAAGGTAGACTACAATAGTGACCATTTCTTTGAAAATAGAAAAATTAGGTCACGAAACATTATGCAAATTTTAATATATTTTATGCTCGACCATGCCGAAATGTAGTAATTATACACCTGGTAGCAGACTTTTAATGCATGTCATTAAAGTACACCTAAACATTAAAGGTCAGGTCTTTCAGCCAATGACGACTCAGGTTACAACTGTTCAGCCAATGACAGGTCGGCTTTCTACCGTTATAAAACCGCAAGTATCGATTATTCTCGGATATGCAATCGAAAGACAATTAGCGAAAAGTCACTGAGGCTGGAAATCCAATACTGTCGCAGAAGGTTATGTTCTGTTACTATAATAATTAGCGTTAATTGTAAATAATATTCAAATAAATTCAATTTGTCATCTCGTTTTTCAATGTCGAATTCAATAATCAAGGTTATAATATTATAATATTATCAAGTTTAACGGGACTACGTCAAGGTCAATGGCATTATTGTTCCTCGGAAAAAATCAATACTTTCGCGTCTGCGCACATCTCACAATTCACGACCTAGAACAAGGTCACTTCCGATCTTGTCAGATACAAATAAAATGTATACATCTGAATATCGGTAATTTCAAGTTAGAAATATGGTCGAGCATGAAAAGTCGTATGAAACTCACCCTATAATGGTAATTAAGAAGCTCGTATGAAAATTATGAAACTCGCTTGCGCTCGTTTCATAAATATTCGTACTCGATTCTTAATTACTATCATTATAGGCTCGTTGCATAATGTACTATTATATAGGACAAATAAGAATGTAATTGTTTTAAAATAAACGACTCTACATTTCTGAGAGTAGTCTACTTTTCAGAAATAAGTGTTTAATACATGCAGGAAAAATGTTAAAGATGTCAATGTTATGGTTACCAAATGATGTAACTACAGAATCTTTTTTATTTTAATTTTTTTTCTTACTTTAAAAAAACTGGTTTGAAAAATATTATTAGTAACCTTTTTTTAAACTTTTATCAGAAATTTAAGTTCTAATAAGTCTTGTTATGGTACCTTATAATTTTTGTCCAATTGTGAGTTCATTTTCTTATAAAATTTTAGAAATTTAGAGCCTTCATTTTCTAATAATATTTGTGGTCGTTCATGTACATATACCCTTAAATAAAGTTCAATACATTTCAAAAGCAATGATTTTGCTTGCAAACCGCTATCTCCAGCTGCCAGGTGCCCTTCAAGAATATAGTTAGCGATGGGCTGGAAAAATGTGCTCCAGAATGTTTTAGGTGTTAGTAGGAATCGAACCGCAATCTCCTTGTAACGTGACTTGTTCGCAGTCGGTCGTACTGGTTCCGGGTGTCCGCCGCGAAGACGTCTGCAAGGATAATTAGCATCGCGCACCCTTGAGCAAGAAGGACTGCCTCGTAAATTACAGCTGCCAGGACATTAAACTCTTCATTTGGTAACCGAAGGCTACGAGCTAATCTGCGCCACATTTAATGAAGCGGCGTATAAATGACAGCGCCAGCCCCGCCGGGGGCTCGTTAGCGAGACAATGGACCCACGCGGAGCTCAGGTGTTGAGTCATTACCCGCGCGCCCGGCTGGACGGACCGCGACGAGAACTGAGTGTCGTTTGATAAAGCACATGCCCGTCGAGGTGTGGACTCTTCTTATAGGTTAAATTAGAAGGATTTCCATCTCCAAATTCTTGTAAAAGTTCTGAGTTAGTACTGTCTTCCTCCGACGAGTTTAGCGCTGGGACCTGAGGTATTCTTGCCATCGGTGCGGGGGGGTTGCAGGTAGATTCTTTTGTTGCTACAGACAAGCCGAGCCGAGCGGAGTGGGAAGTATTAATCGTCCAAAAATATGCAGCCTTCAATTTGTAGTAGTGTGTGAATATTTCATATAAGGTGGGTGCTCCTGTTATGGCCATGTTCCTGATATGGCCACCCCCCTATTGTGAGTTAGTTAACCAAAAATCCGCTAAATTGCAGCAGGATCCAGTGAAAGGACATCCTGGTATGTCACTTGATCGTTTTCTATCCAGTCAGGTTGAGCAATATGGCGTCAGTTGCCTGTTTTGCGGTTTTTATGTTACCTCTTCTTATTTTTCTCTGGTAAGTCTCCTTTGTTTTATGCATGTTTTTCAAAGACTTGTTTCATGAAAACCATCGTACTCCATTCAGTATTTAATGTTCTATTGATTGGTGTTGTCGTTGATGGCGTATCTTTTACGAGTTGTTGATAATCAAACGATTTTCGTGAAAGCTTACCTGCTCCTGATATGGCCATATTAAATGGACCATGGCCATACCATTTCACTTTTATTTTTTCACCTGACAAATTTACATGCCTTATAGCTGGGATTACGCAAAAATTTTGTATTTTAAGAAAAACAACTTAATTTTTTATGGAGAAACCTGTTTTGACTACACTTTTGAATTATAAAAAAAGATTATAAAGTGTCATGTTTATTCATTTTACACCAAAATTATTTAATTTTAACACACCTGCGCTATCAGACTGAAAACAATCACGATCTGTAGAATATGGCCATATCATGTGCACATGTTCCTGATATGGACACTAGGTAGACTTTTGGAAATTGGGACTTTTTTGGACAATTAAAGCTATTTTTATGGGGAAAGGAAATTATTTTAAGAAATTCCATTACACTGAGAACGAGTAAGAAAAAAGTGGTTTAATTTTTTTTTCAAAATGGCGGCTAGAAAAATTGTCAAACCTTAGCATGGCCATATCAGGGACACCTACCTTACATATTGTTTACCTAGTCCTATATGGTTTTGTTATTAATATATTAAATATATTGTTGCAATTTTTGCTCAAACATCTCCCTGATGATAGTTATGTTAATATTATATGAATTACTCATATTAAATATTTCACCGATACAAGTCATTTGTAAGGAAACATGCTGTGGAAAAGTTTTTGGTTTTATTCTATTGGAATTTTAGCATGTGTGTGATTGGTATCGTGAAAAACAGATTCCTATAATGTCATGCGAAGATCATTTGTTAGTGATATCTTAGAATACAAATCAAGTAGTTTTACTTCTCAAATGAGTTCAGCAGTACAGTATATTTAAATAGATTACTTTACAAATTTAATTCAATTCTACTAATCACTAAATTTTATAGTATGATTCTTGTTTTCATTTATATTATTGTAGTTTTATTATGATTTTTCTTTTTATTTATTTTATTGTATTTGTATTTCTGGTGTTGTGATGGCCTTAACTTCACCAGAATAAATAAATAAATAAATAAATAAATAAATAAGTAAATAAAATTTTCTACAATATTTTCCTTCTCTGAACACGTAAGTACGAATGGTTGTTTCTCTTATCTCGCCAAAAATACGTTAGAAAACTAATAGGCATACTGCTCTCGTAAATTGGGCGAATGTTTTCAGTATGATTGTACTTCCTTCCAGACTGCCGCTGCCACTGTTCCCTCCCGGTCCAGAACCGCGCTAGACTAGTCGGAACCGCATTCCTCTCAGCACTAAACTCCTCAGAGGATGAGAGTATGTAAGTTGTGAGTTGTGCTAAACCCCTGTTAAGGGAAGCCTCACCACGTGAGTGGAAAGAAGTTTAAAGCACTTAGAAAGCGAAAGGGGGTTAAGAAAATTAAGACGGAAGTAGAAAAGGAATATTAAGAAAATGACAAGAACAAAGAATATGATTGAGAAAAATCAAAATGGAATTAAGGGAAACAAAACGGATTGAGAATATGCAAGATCAGCATTGTGGAGAAGCAAAAGAGGTTTTGTTAAGAGACAAAAGCGGGATTAAAATTCAAGGACGGGTTAAGGACCGCAGCGGGATTAAGAAAAGAGTTGGGGTTGAGGAGAAGCAGAAGCGAATTGACGAAAACCAAAACAAGATTGAGGAGTAGCAAAAGGAGGGATGCTGAGAACGAAAGGTGAGATTAAGAAGAACCAAAGTGGATATCGAGAAGCAGAAATTGGGTTATTGAGAAGCAAAAATGAACTTAGGAAAATAAAGGGGAAATTGAGGGGAAACAAAAGGATGATAGAGGAGAAATGAAAAGGGGCAATGTTGAGGATCAAAAGCAAGATTGAGGAGAACAGGAAGTAGCATTGAGGAGAAACTCACTACCACTTAGTCCGTTAAATTTACTACAAAAACGAATAATTAAAATTTGTTTGAAGAAACGTTTCTATTATACAACTAAATTAATTTATTCTGAATTTAATGTATTTAATATTGAACAAATTTATATGTATACGCTGTTAAAATTTTATCATAAAAATCGTAATAAGTTTGTATTACAGACACATAATTATGACACAAGACGAAATATTAATTCAACATTAGTAGAACCTAAATGTCTCACATCTGCTGGTCTAAAGCACAGCATTAATTTTGGCCCTCGGTTGTACAATGCTTTAACTAAATTACACCCAGAACTTCTAGCATGTAACCCACTAACATATAACAAGAAAATTAGAAACGTGTTAATATCTTCAACTTGACTAAATAAATTTATAGCCTATGTGTATGAATTAATCAACCTATATTATATTTGTATTCTATAATTTTGAAATATATAGTCCTACTTTTCACGTACGATATTATTCTTCTCTAGTGTTAATATTATATTATATAATTCCATTGCCGCTGTAATTTAGACTTTAGTTCCTATTTTATTTTACTTATTTATTTTTATTATTATTATTTATTTTCTATATTTCTCTTATATTAATATTGTATTATATAATTTCTGTAACTGTAATTTTAAATTCTATTTCCTATTTTATTTTATTTTATATTCTCTTATAGGCCTATTAATATTATATCTGAACTGCGACCGAACACGAGCGCTGCTCATTCGGTCTCAAATTTTGTTATTACTACTGTATCTCCTTTTTTTTATAATGTTTGTATTATTTTATTTCTATTTCTCTTGTTTGTTTGTAATTATATTCTTTATTCTGTATATTTAAATTTAAATAAATAAATAAAATAAATAAAAAACAAAAAGTCGAAACTTAAAGGTTAAAGTAATAACTTAGCAGCTTTTTTATGTTGTACACATTTTCTTAACTGGAATTTATCCAGAAGAAGAATGTTAGCAGGCTGAAAAGACTCGGAGTCTTAATCATGACTGACTAGGTGAGCTTTCTCACGTGATGGACTGGCTGGAGCTGATTCGAACTTGTCGCAGTCACAGGAGACACGGCTGAGAGCTGCAGTCGGGCTTGTTAGCGGCGAGCACGGCCTGCGGAATATAAAGCGAAGCCAATTTCGATTTGGATGTAAACTGGCAGAAAGCCTATTCATTAATACGGACAGGCTGATCAACGGGTGTGCGACAGTCAGTGTCTCTTTCGTGTAGGAACACATATCTATCGCTACACTTCTGCCTCTATCTAGGTACTTTCTTCACTGCAAGAAATGAAGGCATCTAAATAATAATAATAATAATAATAATAATAATAATAATAATAATAATAATAATAATAATAATAATAATAATAATAATAATAATCGCCACAAGATACATACAAATGGTTTGTTCCGATCTTCAGTGCATCACCTTCTAACATCCCTGTTGCAATTAGGCCTGCATTTATACAGAGTTAGCTATTGTTTGTATTGTATTGTATTGTATTTATTAACATTTCATGGTATTCATACATGCTTACAGCTAGAATATGGAACAAGTCAAAAAACTTAATGCTATTATAAAGTCTTAATTTATAGTCACAGTCTAGATGAAATATATACAGACGAGATTTACAATATAGTCTACTAGTACAACACAAAGTTTTAGTATCAATTTCATGAAGTGTTATTGAATGTCATGAATTCACCTACAGAATAGAAGGCGTGAGAAATTAGGTACTTCTTTAATTTGACCCTAAATAATCTTATGTTTTGAGTTTAATTTTTTATATCGATAGGGAGACTATTAAAAATGTTTACTGTTATATAACGCACTCCTTTTTGATAGCACGATAGACTTGCCGATGGGGTATGAAAGTCATTTTTTGACGTGTATTTATGCTATGAACTATTGAATTAGTTACAAAGTTTTCTCGATTACTTACGAGGAAGATTATTAATGAAAAGATATACTGACAAGCCATGGGCATTATTTGTAGTTTTTTGAAAATAGTTCTACACGATTCCCTAGATTTGGCACCTACTATTATTCTAATTACTCTTTTTTGTAATAGAAATATATTGTCACCATCTGTGGAATTTACCCAGAATATTATTCCAAAACTCATTACCAAGTGGAAGTATGCAAAGTATATTGTTTTTAAGGTATTGATATTTACTATGTTTTGCATAGATCTAATAGCAAAACAAGCTGAATTTAGTTTGGGGGTAATTTCTTTAATATGATTTTTTCCAATTTAACACATTATCGATTTTTAAGCCAAGAAATTTGGTTGTTGTTGTTTCTAATAGGGATCTATTATTAATTAATGCGCAAAAAAATTTGCGACGTAGAATTTGGAAAGGATTTAAATTGAATTATGATAGTTTTGTTACAATTTAATACTAATTTATTGACTGAGAACCAGTCACATATTTTGAAGAGAATTTCCTCTGTTGAAGATTGGAATGTGTTGGAGTTATTGGCTGTAATTACTATACTTGTGTCATCTGCAAATAATATGGGATGACCTACATCTTTTATTAGGGGGGCAAGATCATTTGTAAACACTAGAAAAAGTAGGGGACCTAATATTGATCCTTGAGGAATTCCATTATTAATAGTTCCCCACGTCGATGCAGATTTCATAGTTGTATTGATTTCAACTTTCTGTTTCCTATCTATGAGATATGAGTGAAACCATTGGTGTGCAACACTTTTAATTCCATAATAATCTAATTTATCTAGCAGCATTTTATGATTTATACAGTCAAAGGAATTAAAATTAACAATGCAGAATCTTTTTAAAAACACTTAGCAGATTTTGGAGGTGCAGCGACGGTGTATAAATAGGACACAAAATCTATTTTTGTTTAATTGTAGGTTTACCTAATAATTTTCATGATATTCTCTTTGTCCAAACTAATAGTGTAAACTGAATCTGTTAATGTAAACTGAAATTACCATACATTGAATTACGCCTTACTTCGCAAAATTCAGTCTTCTCTCACTCTTACAATTGGTCTATAAATATTTGAGAAAAAGGTACAATGTTATTCTTAAACAACGCAACAAGCTCAGTACCGACAACGACCGTCGCTAAACATTTAGGCGTAACTACCACTTCCTTTGAAAGTGTGAATATGTTTGTTTTGTTGTTTAGTCAACTGTCCGGAGACAGGTCTGAACCTCACAAGTGATACCAAGAAGGCAACACTTATGATGCAACTAGGCCAGGAGATAATGGGTTAGGGTGGCCAGTTCCTTTCTCCCTCCATAGCTGCATACACTAATCAGATTTCAGATGCATACAAACAACTATTCTTTCTCTGACACATATCGTCAAGTGAGTGTACTGCCTGTTAATAGATGTGGGCCTAGTACATATCAGCCAGAACCTCAATCAGAGACAAGTTTGAATATACACTTAGAAATTATCTCTGAGGAATCTGTTCCCTAAATTGTCCTCTGATCATTCCCAATTGTGAAAATTGTAGTGACACTCTTCGCTTTTTAAATTCCCCTCAGGTATAATCTTAGAAGCAATTGATGGTGCACAGATATTTTCAAACTCTTAGAAGTAATTGATGGTGCACAGATATTTTCAAAGTCTTAGAATAATTGATGGTGCACAGATATTTTCAAAGTCTTAGAAGTAATTGATGGTGCACAGATATTTTCAAAGTCTTGGAAGTAATTGATGGTGCATAGATATTTTCAAAGTTTTAGAAGTAATTTATGGTGCACAGATATTTTCAAAGTCTTAGAAGTAATTGATGGCGCACAGATATTTTCAAAGTCTTAGAAGAAATTGATGGCGTACAGATATTTTCAAAGTCTTAGAAGTAATTGATGGCGCACAGATATTTTCAAAGTCTTAGAAGTAATTGATGGCGCACAGATATTTTCAAAGTCTTAGAAGTAATTGAAGGTGCACAGATATTTTCAAAGTCTTAGAAGTAATTGATGGTGCACAGATATTTTCAAAGTCTTAGAAGTAATTGATGGTGGACAGATATTTTCAAAGTCTTAGAAGTAATTGATGGCGCACAGATATTTTCAAAGTCTTAGAAGTAATTGATGGTGCACAGTTATTTTCAAAGTCTTAGAAGTAATTGATGGTGGACAGATATTTTCAAAGTCTTAGAAGTAATTGATGGCGCACAGATATTTTCAAAGTCTTAGAAGTAATTGATGGTGCACAGATATTTTCAAAGTCTTAGAAGTAATCGATGGCGTACAGATATTTTCAAAGTCTTAGAAGTAATTGATGGCGCACAAATATTTTCAAAGTCTTAGAAGTAATTGATGGTGCACGGATATTTTCAAAATCCCATAAAGGAGGCACTGAGCATTATTAGAGGACGAGCGACCAGGTTCACAAGCGAACCACTAGTTGAGGTAATAACATTCGTTCTGTTTCGTTGTATGTCTTCCCTAAGTAGCTAGAACTAGATCAAGTGCCAGGGAAAAGAATTTAGCTTAAATAAGTAGTGCGATAGAAACTTTTTCACCACCAAGAGTCGAGCGATCAATTGTTTCTAAGTCTGTTCATACCTTATGGTATGAGGATGGTCGGTGAAGGGAATTTCGCATCTTTTGGGTTAGCCTCGACTTTTGCCGTTTTCGTTTGCTTGTTTGAAGTAGATTTGATATTTGTGTTATTTATAATCCTGCATGCTGCGGCCCTTTTGGGAATTCCCTGTGAAATATTCACGTTGCGACCAGTGACTCAGTCTCCACATGAGTGCCGTAAATAAACAATCGCCGTACGCCTTACTTCCTGAATGATCGCACTCAACAAGTGATTTTCAACAACTGAGCAGCCACTTTTGCAAACTACCTGAATTTTAAGTACACGTGACTTCACAATACAGAGCATATCAAAAGTCCGGTAACACTTTCAATATTTTATTACACAAAAACCACTAATGATAGCACTTTAAAACACACGTCAGTTTAAAGTCAAACTCTCAAAGTTCTGTTTACACCTTACAGAGATTCAATGTATGAACCACGAGTGACTCGGCAGATGTCCAAACGATAATCAAACTCTTCCCATACCCTTTTCAACATATCCTCTGTGACCGTGGCGGCAGCTTCTCGAATTCTGGTTTTTAGTTCCTCTAAATCACGTGGCAAAGGCGGTACAAACGCACGGTCCTTTATACCCCCAAAGAAAAAAAAGTCGCATGCAGTCATATCGGGTGACCTTGGTGGCCATGTCATGAAACATCTGTCCCTTACTCCAGCACGTCCTATCCAACGATCAGACATCTCCGTATTCAGGTAAGCACGAACTGCATTGTGGAAATGTGGCGGAGCCCCATCTTGCTGAAAGATGAAATCGTCATCGAGATCTTGTGTAAGTTGAGGCACCGACCATTGCTCCAACATGTCCAGATATGAATGTCCAGTCACAGTAGCCTCATTGAAGAAGAAAGATCCGTACAGTTTTCGTTGTGACAACGCGCAGAAAACATTCACCTTTGGTGAATCACGCTCATGTTCAATGATTCTGTGAGGTTTCTGTGTACCCCAAACACGACAGTTGTGCTTGTTAATTTTCCCACTCGTATGTTGTAACTAACGCCAACTGTCGGTAAATTATGCAACTATGCGGTAGTAATCGACGTGTGTTTGAAAATGCTATCATTTGTAGTTTTTGTGTAATAAAAATAATATTGAAAGTGTTACCGGACTTTTGATATGCCCTGTCCTTCTCATATACGTATACATACATACGTATTACATAATGAAGCATAATCTAAGTAACATAAAACATAATGTAGCATAATTAAAAATAAAATAGATAACATAAAGGACAACTCGTTCTACAGGCCTAGGAGCGGGGGAGTCAAGAAGAAAATGGAATTTGATCTCTGGTTTTGCTTTAATTTTTTGGCTGAATACGCTAATATTCTATTTATAAGTACGCGTATGTTATTTTGTATTATTTTAGATAAATTAAATGAAACGTAGAGTCTGTCGTTCGATTTGTCGCTAATGGTCCCATATGAAGAGTCTACTGCAAGAATGATGGATGTCATTTGGAATACATTTCTCAGGAGAAGCAACTGAAAGTTTGAAATGCTTAGCGCTCAAAGCTTAACTGTGATTTTCCGATCATTACTGGACAATGTTAATGCTATATAACTCCCTATGTACATTCTATGGGCCGTATTCATAGACATTTTTAACGCGGGTTTCCGGTGGATGATCAGCGTTTTTCGTATTCATAAACCATGTTAGCGATAGGATATGATTTGAATTCTGTACTAGTAACCAGTGGATAGCCGGGGCTAGCTTAGTACGCTCGTAGCGCGTGCTGCGAAATGTCTATGAATAGCACCCTATATGTCTTAAGCTATGCATTGACAGTCTTGGTTCATTTTCAACAAGAAAGTGACATCCATCATTCTTGCAGTGGACTCTTCCTGTATTATATAGAATATTCTATTAAATGAGTAAATAAATTAAATTCATTCATTCATAATTTTCTTTCCAAGGGCAGGTCTTTCACTGCAAACTCAGGCTTCTGAAATATTTCCTATTTTCTGCTTTTTAGTCTCGGCATACGATTCATATATCGTAGGGCCGTATTCATAGACATTCTTAGCGCTGACTTCCGGTGGATGATCAACGAACTAACGTTTTTCGTATTCATAAACCAGTGTTAGCGATATCATATGATATGAATCCTGTACAAGTAACCAGTCGATAGCCGGGGCTAGTTTAGCACGCTCGTAGCGCGGGCTAGCGAAATGTCTATTTATTTATTATTTTGCTAATAATTGTAACATAAAATATAATATATACAGAAACACTTTAGCTCGCCCCTGAATAGAACTCGTGCTCAGGGGCGGATTCCTGAATTGAAATTAATAATTATACAATACAATTTGTCTTATATGTAAATTTATAATTTTTCAATTTTTATACGATCCATACATAACTTTTTAAATTTAATACTAGAACTATTAGAATTGACAAGATTAGGATATTTAAATATAAATTTGTTATATATTCTTGGGCCTAAATCACCACTATGATTAAATACTGTAACAGTGTTGCATTTTGGTTCAAACAATCTTAAAGAATTCATACATTTTGTTTCATAACTATGAAAATACAATTCAAAATTATTTCGATTTTTATGTATGAATTTTATTAATACAATGTAATAAATTTGTCTTACGTTAAGTACATTAAAGTCTATAAACAAATTTTGAGATGGAAAATCAATAGGTTTATGAAGACATATTTTAATTATTTTCTTTTGTGATAAATAAAGTGGATTAAAATTGTATTTAAATGAGCTACCCCATCCTATAATTCCATACATAATTACCGATTGAAATAAAGTTAAATATATTGTACGTAATAAACTTATTGACAAGTAATTCCTCAATAAAACAAAATAATATACTATTTTACGTAATTTATTAGAACGGTAATTAATGTGTTGGTTCCATTTTAAATGATTATCGAAAATTATGAATAGCACCCTTAATGTCTTCTATCATCTGCTATATTTTTTTCTGTCACGAACTTTTCTCCCGTTCACCATTCCTTCCAGTGCATCCTTCAGTAGGCAGATTTTTTTCTCTTTCTGAGCAGTTTCAATATTTCTTTCTTCACCCAAACTTTCTAGCACAGCAGTCTTATTTTAAATTGAACGTAATGTATAATTTGTAAGTGTTTATATCAAAATGTTGCATTTGTATACACAAGTTACTTATAAATTCCTAACACGTTTGATAGGATTACGAAGTAATTTTGAAGAAGCATTTTTAGACGGCCGCCAGCTTCATCTAATTGTCCTTTTTTTCCTCCTTGAGAGCGCGACGACCCTTCTTCGTTCTTGTGCCTACTAAACTCCCAGTCTCCATAAATTTCCTCACAACTCAGTGATCTGTAAGAGACTAGGAGCTCTTATCGCCAGGAAATTGATCCTGGAGCCTTCCGCGCATCTCAGGGGCAGATTAAGCGTCGCAAACGAACTCTTTGCTCAGTGCAGACTTCACGTCAACCGGAACGATGCGTACTGATGACGCGTGCTGTCGAGGCTGGCCGGAGCGCTGGCTTCTCGCCCCACAGATCTCATGCTTTTCGGCTAATACAATCCGAAACAATTATATTTTTGTCAACGTTTTGTCATCACCATCATCAGTAGGGCTAGAATTTTGATGACCTATAAATCATGAAAAATGTCCTAAAACAATGCATTTATGACCTAAAAATCTTTCAAAAATGCCCTTAAAATGCCCTAAAATTGATCTTACATAATTGGCTTAGTAGGAAAAGAGGTTTGTACTACTTAATATTTATACCAGTAATTAAATTAAATTTTACTGGAAGCAAGCAAAGAGAGAGGTTTGGAAGTAAATCCCGAAAAGACAAAGTATATGATTATGTCTCGTGACGAGAATATTGTACGAAATGGAAATGTAAAAATTGGAAATTTATCTTTTGAAGAGGTGAAGAAGTTCAAATATCTTGGAGCAACAGTAACAAATATAAATGATACTCGGGAGGAAATTAAACACAGAATAAATATGGGAAATGCCTGTTATTATTCGGTTGAGAAGCTTTTATCATCCAGTCTTCTGTCAAAAAATCTGAAAGTTAGAATTTATAAAACAGTTATATTACCGGTTGTTCTTTATGGTTATGAAACTTGGACTCTCACTTTGAGAGAGGAACATAGGTTAAGGGTATTTGAGAATAAGGTGGTTAGGAAAATATTTGGGGCTAAGAGGGATGGAGTTACAGGAGAATGGAGAAAGTTACACAACGCAGAACTGCACGCATTGTATTCTTCACCTGACATAATTAGGAACATTAAATCCAGATGTTTGAGATGGGCAGGGCATGTAGCACGTATGGGCGAATCCAGAAATGCATACAGAGTGTTAGTTGGGAGGCCGGAGGGAAAAAGACCTTTAGGGAGGCCGAGACGTAGATGGGAAGATAATAGGAAAACAGATTTGAGGGAGGTGGGATATGATGATAGAGAATGGATTAATCTTGCTCAGAATAGGGACCAATGGCGGGCTTATGTGAGGGCGGCAATGAACCTCCGGGTTCCTTAAAAGCCAGAAAGTAAGTAAGTATTAAATTGAATTCTAGTACTAACATTTAAGTTTATTTAATTTTACACAATTTTTTTTTCCAAATAGTACACTTTAATTAATTATTTTACCTGATGTAGTCTCCATGTAGCACATCACAAGGCCACTCTTATACGGAATTAGCAAGTATAGAGGAGTCTATATTGAAGGAGTGGTTGGACTGATCCATTACATGGGGTGTAAAATGTTAAAAAGGCATTACTTGTGTAGAAAAACGATTAAAATATTAGACCCTAGATAAAATAATGGGTATTAATGGACAAAATATGTAGAGAAAATATTAAAGGAAATAAACATCATTTTACAGCAATAATGGGGATTTATGGCCAAAATTAAATGAAAATGCCTCAAAAATGACAGAATAAAACAAAAAATGCTATTATGAGATTAAACAGCAAAAATGCAAAAAAAAAATGCCCTAACAAATGTGTCTTAAAACATTAAGTTTGTCACATAACATATAAATACTAAAGCAGCTGCAATTTCATCAAAATCCTAGCCCTAATCATCAGCTTAAAATAATTTGCCCAGTCCTGTGGAGTAACGTTTAGCGCGTGTAGCCGCGAAACCAGGTGGCCCGGGTTCGATTCCCGATCGGGACAAGTTACCTGGTTGAGGTTTTTTCCGGGATTTTCCCTCAACCCAAAATCATCAAATGCTGGGTACTTTCTGTGCTGGATCCCGGACTCATTTCGCCGGCATTATCACCATCTCATTCAGACGCTAAATAACCTAAGATGTTGATAAAGCGTCGTAAAATAACCTACTAAAATAAAAATGTAATACGTTCACCAGTACCACAGCATGAAGAGGTACGATATCTTGGACTCATCCTAGACAGTCGCTTGACTTGGAATAAACATCTCACTTACACCCTCCAGAGATTAAGATAGACTTCACGGATTGAAGGCAATACTTTTCAGCTCTTGTCTTTCCCTTTCCAACAAAAGGTTAATATATATGTAATGCTTCTCAAACCTATTTGGCTCTATGGATGTTCATTATGGGGATCGGCTTCTATAAGCCAAATCAAGCGTATTCAAACATTCCAAAATCGGGCACTAAGGATAATCACTGGAGCACCATGGTACGTAAGAAATGAAACACTTCATTCAGATCTAGATCTAGCCAAAATAGAGACTGTAATTCATTCTTCCTACACACGGTTATATGCAACATTTTCAACACATGCTAACAGCTTCATCAACCAGATTCCTCGGAACTTACCCCCTACACGGACTGATCGTCGCCTCAAGAAGAAAAGGCACACTAATTTGTTGATGCTTTGAGGAACGTTAATGGACGTCACCCTCTCCACAAGTCTCATATTGTTGAAATGTTAATTATTTAAGCACAATTGATAGCACCAAAAAAATACGGAGAAATACACGTTGTTCTATAGACAGAAAGACGCATCACAACAGTATTTCACACTATGTTTATTTTTATTTTATGAGGTAAATTTTATGTAACTGCCTCTTTTGATCTCATTATGTACCTAAATTGTATCAGTATGTAATTACTTAATTCTGATCGAGTTTTATTTTCAACTATGTAAGCAAGTTTTATCCTGGTTGAGTGTAAGAGAAGGCCTTACGGCCTTAACTCTGCCAGGTTAAATAAAGCCATTATTATTATTATTATTATTATTATTATTATTATTATTATTATTATACACCGGCCTCTTTTGTGAGACTGTATAGAAAGCAAGGAAGTGAAACTGACCAGTTCATATTTTGAGGGAAAGTTGATAGACGGAAGCATCGGCTGGTGCGACATGGCATGCAATCGATTCTGATACATAAAAATAACTCAGTATACCAAAATATAATTACCTCTAATGTATTTCATTTTGCGCTCTCTTTTTACTCTTTAGGTTCAACAGGCTATTTTGGTCTTAGTCCCCTAACGAATTATGCGCAATTTTTGTTCGTCGTTTTAAAAAATGATAATTCATCACGCAAAAGGAAGACAGATGCTTAAAGGCTATTTTTGCTTCTCTTGCTTCCTGTATTAATATTCGTAATGCCTTTTGATTTCCGTTTGTATTTTAACGCCTTTCTACTTGTTTTAAATCTTCTTTCAGAGCATAAAACCCATTTTTACTGCCTTAACATCCGATGTCTAGCAAACTGTCTTCACTGTTGGCATTGGCGACCTGATCATTTGCAAGTAAAAGTGTTGTAAAATATTTCTTCTTTTTTGAAGTGTTGTACGATCTTATCCACACAAGAATGTGCAAGTAATAAAACGCGTAAATGATTTAAAGTTTGAAGAAAGCACACGAGATATCTGCCAGTCAGATGTTGTGGGCCTACCGAACCGAGAGGCCGTAAAGTTGTCAGTACTGGGAATGCAGCCAGCTGTGTAGTGCCAGATAACGAGGAACTTAAAAATGCAGAAACATTAGACCGAAGTCGCTGTGATTTACAGAGTTAAAAGTGTGGCTTGATAACGGCGCTCCCTACAAATTGGGACAAGTTCCAGACCTAATGGAGTCCTTGTAGCGATATAAAGCGCGGACGAGTCACACATCAGCTGTAATGAAGGGAGAAGCTTTTTCGCGGCTGCAGCAACAGGTTCGGCGGCTTTGAAGTGCCGAGGTGTGGACAACAATGCTCCTCTCCCTTCAGAGCTGACGTCTTTGTTTAGAGTAATCAGTCAGTCGAAGAATGAGGTGAACGTTTTCGAAAATATTTTGGAATGAAAATTTTCTACTTGTGGAATACCTGTAAACTTGTCTTGTAACTCTGTATTAAGGCTAGAGATAGCCAGCCTTTATAGTCTTAAAAGATATTGGTGGAGCAACTAGATTTACGCTTTTTTTTATTATCCAATTTGATAAACCCTATTTCACCCTGAGGTATATTAGGGTTATAGTTGGTATCAAAATACATATTTTATAAGCAATAAACAATAATAAAATTATAATACAAAATTGTGGTCAAGGTTACAATTCACATGAATTATGTACAAGAATGCACCTTAATGAAAGAATGGATCGTTTCATAAAGCCTCAAGGCATGTCTCTATACTGGGTGTTCATTTCAAAGTGTGTCATGACGTCACTGTTGTTGGGTCACCGATTTGAAGCGAGTTTCAGCTTATATGTTAGAGAAGTTGCCTATTATTTAAGGCGTTCTTCAATCTGAACTTGAGAACGTGTACAGTATAACTTGAACGTCGTAGCAACAGATGGCGGTCTGTACGGTCTGTGTGCTACCATAACCTCTTTCGAACTGTGTTTTGCGCCGGCAAGTCGTACGCAGGGTATTTGTTATCATCGGTTGTGTACGGTAACATTCCACAACACAAATCAAATGCTCCGTGTCCATGTTGACCGTCGAAGTTAATGTCAACAAATACGTAAGTAATCGTCTTAACCCTCTCCCCGTATCCCGACAGTACGTATTTCCAAACAGTTCACATTCCTGCCACTACCGGCGTTACCGTACGTATCGGCACGCACTCTTCAGAATGAACGCCGTACTTGCTAGCCAACTTCTCTGCCTCTTAGATTATACACCCTGAGCTGCGGAAGTGTAGGAAGATTGAATTCTCTAGGCTCATCAGCTAGCCACATGACGGCATACAGCGAGCCAAGACACATTTTGAACTGAACACCCAGTATTTATATCTAATGGTTATAAGAAGAAATATATATATATATATATATATATATATATATATATATATATATAATAACTATTAAACATATTATTTTAGAAGCAATAAATAGCTATACTAAGAGATGGCTTAAAATTTACGAATTAAATACATTATTAATGACAACAATTGGCAATAATTAATCAGGTATTACAAGAAATGGCTCAAAATTAGAAATCAAATGCCTAATTAAAATAAAAATTAAAACCAATAGTACAATATTATGGTATGCGAAATTGAAGACTTACAGTTTCATTATAGTTGATTAGAACTAATACGATTCCCCCCCCCCCCCGGAATAATTTAACATTTTACAGTTCCACGAATATTCTATTCAAGAAGGACATGAAATACTTATATGATTTGGAGTTGGTAAGTATATTGGTTAACGGTTTGGTAAATGTATAATTTAAAGTGTTCAGTAACAATTCAAGCTCGTATCTTTCACGGCAAAAGACTGGACAATCATATAATACATGTTTGACATCTTGAGATTCCTCCCCACAAATGCAAGTTGCATCGTCTTTAATATGGAATCTATTTAAGTATTCCCCGAATTTTCCATGCCCAGTCAAAAACTGTGTCAGTACGAAATTTGGCGTTGTTACTTTACATTTATTACGATCATAGACCGTTGGAAAATACAGCTCTTTTGTAATAGATTTACGCTTTATTTAAATATGAATAATTATGCTTTTTTTAAGAATATGCTTCTTATTATATTTAACACAAATTGCGTTGCTATAGAAACATGGTTGTACATTATTAAATTGAACGTTTGTCATTTTATATAGGATGTAACAGAATAACTATTCTTAATTTTTTGATGTGATAGAGGACATGAAATGAAACATTCTTTTTTATCTATCCCTCATCATAGAACGTCTTTATATTCATCTTCCTATACTGTAGAAATACCTCGCCTCTGGAATTCGTTACCTAATGACGTCAGGGACTGCCGGACTTTATCACAATTCAAAATTAAATTGGAAAATTTTGTCTTAGTTAATGTTTTTAGGTATTGCTAGAAGTATTGATTTGTGTGTTTTCTTTTTTTTTTTATTATTTTTCATTTAGATTAAAATTTCAAGTTTCTTGTTTATGTTAGTTAATTAGTTAGGATACAATTAATTATATACTTAATCACTCATTTAAAGTTTGTGTGACTGCAACCTGTGTATATTTTTGTGTGGCTTTACTTTGTTTATAGTGTTTTTTTTCTCTCTCTCTTTATTTCTTGTGTAGCTTTACTTTGTTTATAGTGCATTTTTTCTCTATTGTATTTGTATTCCTGGTGTTATGGAAGAGAAGGCCTGATGGCCTTAACTACACCAGAATAAATAAATAAATTAATCAATTAATTAAATAAATAAAGAAATAAATAATAAATGTCCGGAAATGCTTCGTTTTCAAGTGAGAATGGTGTGAAAGAAAAAATGAAAGAACGTCAACTTGGAAAGTTACTTTATTTACTTTCTATGGTTACACTGCAACTATTTTTTATCTAACACCAGATATTAAGAAAGTGGTATTGACAAATTATTGGAATGTTCAAAATTGCGATCGCCAATGTTCACACACAAAGTATAATGCCGTATGATTCAACGACAAATCCTTCGAAATATGTGTGGTCGATTACGAAGATCGTCAAAAGCAAGAATAATTCTAGCAACTAATTCTTCTGCTGTGATTATTTCTGAGGAACGTGATAGCCAAGCAACTGGACTTGTTCTCCCTATCTAACGATTCGGGAAATGTACATTTAAATAATTTCGACAATTTAATCCGAAATGTGTGGGTGCATCGTTGTGTTGAAAGATCATGCTTCTCCAAATATTAATCGAGACATCTTCAAGCAGCTCCGGAAGCATTTCCACAAGACATATACCATAAACATGTTAATTCAATTGTGCAGGCATAAGATATGGCCCCATTATAGGTAGTTATCAACAAATACAACCCAAATATTTATAGAAAATTTTAATGCCATGAAATTAAAATTATATAAACACATCTCACATACGATATTTTGTGACATACTACAACAAAATAACCTCAGTCATTATTTCCATTGTAAACTTATGTGCAGCCATAATGTGAGTGATGTGCTCTGTCTTTTATACGAAGCATTTCCAGACCCTAATTTATTATAAAAAATGTTCATTTTCATGTCCTCTATCACATCAGAAAATTAGGAATAGTTATATGTGAAAAGAAGGCATTTACAAATTTCAAGAAAAATAAAATGTCCTTCTTGGGTCAGTGCTAGCACATTGGGCTTATAAGACAGGATCCTGGGATCAAATCTCAGTTGATTCATCTTGAATTTATAACTATGTTCTTCATCAGACGTTCCAATGAACTATTCAGTAAGATTGAAGCTCAAATGCCACCGCAAAGACCATCGCAGATTGAAAAGAAAGCATCGTACATATTTGCTTCAATGTAGAGCTTTAATGAGAAATTCTACTATTTATGAGGATAGTCACTGGATTGCAACCTCAATACATGTTTCTAATGTATTATTTATATTAGTTATGTTCATTCACAAAAGTGTTAGCCTTTAGAGGATTAGAAACAATTAGATCCAAAATCGTGTTGAATGGAAGAATGATAGAACAAATTAATACTTTTAATTATCTGGGCTGCAATATCTCGTATGCAAGAAAAGAATATTTTACAAATAAAATAAACAAATTTAATTATTTCCGTGGAGTAATAAAAAGAACTTTAAAATACATTAGCAAAGAAACAAGATTAAAATTTTATAAAGTTATGGCAGTCCCTATGTTGCTGTACGGCTCTGAATTCTGTACTCTTACTAAATCCGAAGAAAAAAGAATCGAGGTGATAGAAATGAGATGTTTGAGGAGTATAGCAAGTTATGCTCTCTTAGACAAGAAACGCAATGAAGACATCAGCCTAGAACTGAATATATTCTATTTAATTGAAAAACTCATAGAATACAGGAATAAACGGAAGGAACACGTTGAAAGAATGACTCAAGACCGTATTCCTAAATTAATATTCGACTACAGACCAACTGGTAAACGAAACATAGGTAGACCCAGGAAAAGATGGCTTCAACAATTTTAAAATTTATTTACTTCACTAGCCGTACCCGTGCGCTCCGCTGCACCCGTTAGAAATAAATATAAAGTAATTATATAATTAAAATAGGACATTTGATCCAGGGAACATTCGTGTTTGATAGAAGGATAAATCGTTTATTATGTTACTTAATTTAAATTGAATTAAAAAATTAAAATGCGGTCATTTTGATCCAGAGACCACTCATTTGGTCATAAAAATTAGTTTAGGAAATACAGGAAACGAATATACAGAATAGCCTATCAAGTTTTCTGTGCATAAGAATCTATTTTAATCTTACCTGTCCTCGATTCACTCAGAAGTTACTGTGATAACATTATAGCATTATGTCCATCTAGAGAAACTACACTTTCCAATGGTGAATTAATAATTAATTATACAAATCGGTTAATTTAGCTTCCGATATTACTTCATAGAAACGCAGAAACATTATCTGTAGGCTATCTTTCATAGCTTTCGATTGTTGCTGCCCAAGGCCCCTTATAGACGAAGTCATTTGTTTTTTATTTCATTATACGGCCTTAAATGGCAGTTATTTTAATTTTAAAACTCATTTATCTCATTAAGTATCAGTCCTATCAACATTTTTTAGAGAATGAAACTTATCGCAAATTATTTTTAAAGAAACCTTTGTTATGTAACATTTTTCACAAAAATCAATAATAAGCGAGATATTTCGATTTATTTAATTCAGGCCCCCTTATAACTCCCCTTTTAAATAATGTATTTTGAATGCCATATAGCCTAAAATCTACGTTACAACGAACTTAATTTATATTCTAATTTTCATCGAAATCCGTTCAGCCATTATCGCGTGAAAAGGTAACAAACATACAGACAGACATACAAACAAAAATGTCAAAAAAGCGATTTTCGGTTTCAGGGTGATTAATTATATATGTTAGGACCAATTATTTTTGGAAAATCGAAAATTACCAGAAAAATTTCGGCTACAGATTTATTATTAGTATAGATGAGACCGGAACGAGCCAAACAAGGCTTAAACCATGTGGCTGATGATGATGATGTAAAGTTTTAGATAATTAAAAAACTGTCATTCCGAGTCCGCCAAGATTGTGGAACCTCTAATTAGCTTTCGAGTTTAAAGATAAGTTAAATAATTGCAACAAACTAAAATTCGCTCCTGGAGTAGGCCTACATGATGATGTGTTCAGAGCTCCTCTCTCGATGAAGGAGCTTGCTGCTTCCTTATGAAACTGGATGCGTCACGTTGCAGCCAGCCTCCAATCTGCTTGTTATCTCGCGACTTCAAATCTTCTTACGGGCGCCTTTGAAGATGCACAACAGAAGTGACCTCCATCCATGCAGCTCGGGGATGCGTTTCAGGTCCAATATCCTGCCTCCAAACCAGCAACAAACAAAACTGCTTATGATACTTCATGTGTTTCGAGTTCGTTATTCTATCAGTCTTTCTTCCGTTACTTGAAATCATCTAATATTTATTTCTATTGCCGGAGCCTGTATATGATTATGTCTCGTGACGACAATATTGTACGAAATGGAAATATAAAAAATGGAAATTTATCCTTTGAAGAGGTGGAAAAATTCAAATACCTGGGAGCAACAGTAACAAATATAAATGATACTCGGGAGGAAATTAAACACAGAATAAATATGGGAAATGCTTGTTATTATTCGGTTGAGAAGCTTTTATCATCCAGTCTGCTCTCAAAAAATCTGAAAGTTAGAGTTTATAAAACAGTTATATTACCGGTTGTTCTTTATGGTTGTGGAACTTGGACTCTCACTTTGAGAGAGGAACATAGGTTAAGGGTGTTTGAGAATAAGGTGCTTAGGAAAATATTTGGGGCTAATAGGGATGAAGTTACAGGAGAATGGAGAAAGTTACACAACACAGAACTGCACGCATTGTATTCCTCACCTGACATAATTAGGAACATTATATCCAGACGTTTGAGATGGGCAGGGCATGTAGCACGTATAGGCGAATCCAGAAATGCATATAGAGTGTTAGTTGAGAGGCCGGAGGGAAAAGACCTTTGGGGAGGCCGAGGCGTAGATGGGAAGATAATATTAAAATGGATTTGAGGGAGGTGGGATATGATGATAGAAACTGGATTGATCTTGCTCAGGATAGGGACCGATGGCGGGCTCATGTAAGGGCGGCAATGAACCTCCGGATTCCTTAAAAGCCAGTAAGTAAGTAAGTAAATATTGCCGGAGCCTGTACGTACAATATAAAACGGAATACTCTGTGTTTGCAATTCTGATCGAATATTTATATTCGTCTTTTGATCCAATCTGTAATCTGACAGCGTTTTTAATATATTCATTTCCGCCACTTCTGCTGTGTTCTGTTGCTGTTTACTTTATACCCAGTTTTAAACTCTGTGTTTGTCTATATAATCGAATACATATCTATATCCCTCTTGTGATTTTTAGACTATAACCTGCCAATGCTCGTAACAGCTTCATTTCGAGCAATTTTATGTTATTACGTTCCTGTTTACTTAATACCCAGTATTTGTAATTCTGAACAAATATCTACACCATATTCCAAAATGATTATTCCGATTTCACAAGACTTTATAGCCCTATATGTAACCATTATTGCTACAGCAATATAATAAGTGTCGTCCACACCTGTGGAGTAAGGGTTAGCGCGTCTGGCAGTGAAACTAGGTGACCAGGGTTCGATTCCCGGTGGAGAAAGTTACCTGGTTGAGGTTTTTTCCGGGGTTTTCCCTCAATCCAATATGAACAAATGCTGGGTAACTTTCGGTGCTGGACCCCGGACTCATTTCACCGGCATTATCACCTTCATCTCATTCAGACGCTAAATAACCTAAGATGTTGATAAAGCGTCGTAAAATAACCTACTAAAAATAAAAAAAAAAAATAAGTGTCAATAGACGGGAAATCTGTTCGAGTTGTGTTTAGTACCTTTAATATCAATAATATTGTTAATTTATATTAATATTTTAGGTTGTGAACAAAGTGAACTATGCATTATTCTAAGAAAGTAAACTCATATGTTATTAGAGTACATTATACAACGAGCCTATAATGGTAATAATTAAGACGCTCGTATGATAATTATGAAACTCGCTTGCGCTCGTTTCATAAACAATCATACTTGCGTCTTAATTACCATTATAGGCAAGTTTCATACGACTTTTTATGCTCTATCATATTTCTAACTTGAAAGTATTCAAAATTATTGTTATGTGCGAACTAACCTGAATTGTGAGATGTGCACAGATGCGAAAGTATTGATTTTGTCCGAGGCCGAATTTCATTGACCTTGGCACAGAATAAGATGAATATTACTTTGGTATAATGTGAAAATTGATTTAGAATTGAAAAACGAGATGGCAAATTGAATTTATTTGAATATTATTTACAATTAACTCTAATTATTATAGTAACAGAACATAACCTTCTGCGACAGTATTGGATTTCCAGCCTCCATGACTTTTCGCTAATTCTCTCTCGATTGCATATCCGAGAATAATCGATACTTGCGGTTTTATAACGGTACAAAGCTGACTTGTCATTGGCTGAACACCTGTAAGCTGACTTGTCATTGGCTGAACACCTGTACTTTAATGAGTAGGTGTACTTTAATGACATGCATTAAAGGACTGCTACCAGGTGTATAATTACTACATTTCGGCATGGTCGAGCATAAAAATAATTATGCAAACAGCAGTGCGTAACACGTTTATTTTTTCCCGGTTTATTCTTCGTTAAATGTTGACGTCTCGTACTGCTATGCATTCGGTTGCGTTACAGTCCAAGTTCAACATCGGAATTACGATACGAACTTCCTAGCTGTCATAATATAAATGAAAAATGTTCTTGAAAACAGTCATGGGTTTAATATTATGTGCCATATACGAGATTTGAATTATTGTACAACTTGTTGTGCCCGCGACGAATCCACAAGAAGCTCGCTGTAGCAGGAGCCGAATTTCCCCAGACCTCTTAGAAACAAGACGCCTCAACTCTCGAGGACCAAAAAATTGTTTGCTGTGACCCGAAGAAGAGCAAAAACTGTGTTGGATTGGTTAGCAGTTCACTGAGCCGAGATGGTGGAAAGGTGGAGCCGATTGTCCAGTCAGCCGACGATTTAATTGTTTTGCACTTGTCGAGGTTCGAGTACATATTATGAGTCGGTCACACCCAAGTGTAGGAGGTGGAGGGTTCGATTGAAGAGACAGGCAAAGAATTGTACTGCCAGTATCGACGTCTCATGTTTTGTGGACTAATTTTCTTGTAGTTTGATACACCATGTTATTGATTAAAACTTACAGGGAAACTGTTAATGAAGTCATGTCGAAACCTTCCCTTATATTCGCACATTATTACATCTCCTAAGAGAGAGTCACATAAAAATCGTTTCCAAATAACGGTAAGGTTACGAAATTGAAGATTAGGCCTACTTTAGAACAGTAAAAGTTTTAGATTAGAACGCGGTTCGTCTCTATAACCACAGGGAGCACTTCGTAATTTTTTGCAATATCCTTTTTCTGTATTACAATATACAGAGTGTTTCAAAAATACGGGGCATAATTTCAGGTATGTATTTACACATGTAGACAATCAAAATAGTTCATTACACCATGTGTCCGGAAATGCTTTATTTCCGAGTTATGGCCTTCACAACATTGAAATTCACCGGAACGTTTTTCTTTCCGCAGGTCGTTGCCGTCAAAGGAGACATTAAGAGGGCACTCTGACAGTTCATTCCGAGGCGAAGGTTACATTCAGTGTTGTGTAGGCGTTAGACTGTGCGACATGTATTCAAATCAAACAGACTTACGGGACAGACGTACACAAACTTCATGTTTTAGAAGACACTCCACTGATCAATCGTCAACACATTCACTTCTTGCATGATGGCGCTCCTGCACACTTCAGTAGTACGGCTCGCCGTTACTTGGATCGAAGGTTTCCTGATCGATGGATAGGTAGAGGTGGCCCAATTGCTTGGCCTCCACGCTCACCTGATCTGAACCCTCTCGATTTCCACTTGTGGGGCCATTTAAAATCATTGGTTTATTCGTCTCCGGTGCCTGATTTGGAATCCCTTCGGAATCGAATTGTGGCATGTTCTGAGGACATACGCAATACTCCTGGAGTTTGGGATCGTGTTCACAGGTCAATGAGACATCGATGTGAGGTCTGTATTCAAGCAGGAGGTGGACATTTTGAACATCTTCTGTAATGACAACGACCTGCGGAAAGAAAAACGTTCCGGTGAATTTCAATGTTGTGAAGGCCATAACTCGGAAATGAAGCATTTCCGGACACATGTTGTAATGAACTATTTTGATTGTCTACATGTGGGAAATACATACGTGAAATTATGCCCCGTATTTTTGAAACACTCTGTATAAAAGTCACGTGATAGAGATTGAAGAGTTATCAAATAGGAAATGAAACCATATTATGAAACTAGAAGATTCAAATATAATCACGAACATAAAAAAGTGGATTTCCTTAATTTTTGGCCATTATTTCACAGTAGTTTCCCCTTAAATAATGGTGGATTTCTTAAATAACTTCTTATGGTAAATGTGATTTGTGTTTTCAGATACTGTATTACAGATCTGTATTCGCAGCTGCTTCTAGAGAGGTTACGATATTATGAACAGTAATCTCACTAGACGTTTTGATTTATCTAGAGAAAATCAAAACTCGAGTGGGATTTAATTGACTATTACACGATTAGAAGAAATTATATAAAGATTAGAAGTAACGAAGTACTCCAATACAATAAAATATTAATTGACTTACGAAAATACAACTGTCTTCAAATGTATTATTGTACCATCTCAACATTACAAATATTACGCTAGATGCATGCTAGATGGCAGTAGTGAGCAATGCCTTCTCGTCGAGAAGTTTTCGATCTACACGTATACACGATGGCAATGCTACTAGTCAAGAAGGCTTTGTTGATTCAGTTTCATTTCTATTATTAAAACAGTTATTATTAAAACTTCAATTATCCGAATCCCAGTAATCAACGTCACTTGACAGATGATTTTCAATAAATCTTAATATTAAACAATCTCTGATACGTGACTATCCATAATATCATATAGCAGAAGCTATAACATAACCTAATTAATATACTGTACACAAGTGTTAGAAAAGTTTTAATTAACGACGATGACATAAAAAATAAACATGAATAATTTTAAAAGGAATAATTATTGAATGTACAATTTTCAAATTTGAATGTGGTTGGTGGTTCAATTGATGTTATTTTGGACGTGTGAGTAATAGAAGTGGAACTCGTTGATTTAGGCCTACATGGTGTATTCAACTTATTCAGGATTTCCGAATGGTGCTCTTCATTTATTTGTAAATCGGATTTCAGAAGATGCATAGGTATGATCAGTGATTTTTATTAATTCTTGTTCTTGAATGCCAATGCGAGTCATATTTGAAACTGCTGTGCATCGACTGGAGTGGTTTGTAATTATATATATATATATATATATATATATATATATATATGTATATATATATTTTTTTTTTTGGCGTCCAGACCAGCGCCGTTTCAAATGTTGGCAAACAAAGAAACAAATGCTAGGGACGCGATAAAGTTAAAAAAATGGTAGGGACGCGATAAAATTAAACAAATGCTAGGGACGCGATAAAATTGTGCGATAAGCAGCCATGATTGGTTGAAATACGTCCTTTCGTACCGTTTTATTGGTCAAAAGTAGTATGACGTAGTAAGAGTGTAATCATCATCATCTGTGGTCATACAGCCATTTTAGTTTAGCCTTGTCCTCCTTAAAAATTGCCGCCCAATCTTCCCTCTCTAGGGCTCTCCGTCTCCATCTCTTAATCCCTGCTTTAACTAGATCATCCTGAACATCATCCAAACCATCGTATTTTAGGTCTTCCTGCTCTTCTTTTACCACTTAGCGTGGCATCTAGTAATCTTTTAGGAATATTATTATTGTCCATTCTGATAATGTGGCCCAGTGACAATACTTGGATCTTTATATAGTTTTTGTAGTTCAGAATTGATCCTAATTCTCCACTCTCCCTTATCATAAATAGGGCCATAAATTTTTCTTAAAATTTTCCTTTCCCACGTATTTAAGATGGTTATTGCTCGTTCAGGTAGAGTCCAGGTTTCGCTTCCAAAAGTCACCGTAGGTTTAATAATTGTTTTATAAATCCTCACTCTCATTTTTTTAGATATATCTGGTTCTTATAATTTTATCTAATGCTCTGAGGCGTCGATTACCAATGGCTATTTTATCCTTGATCTCAGTTAATATGTTGTTATCCTCGGTGACTATCGAGCCGAGATATCGGAACCTTGACACTTTCTCAAAAGTAACCTCATTTAAGACAACAGTTTTTACAGTATTGTCTCTCGTGGTTATGTTATTCATATACTTTGTCTTTGTTCTGTTAATATTTAAATTTGAAGCATTTGTCTCATTATGTATCTGTTTGAGGACATCAACTAAGGATGACACATTCCGTGCAAATACAGCTACATCATCAGCAAAAGCAAAGTATTGAAACATTCTATTAAATATGGTTCCCCCTGGATTAATGGCAATCTTTCTAATAACTCGCTCTAGACCAATATTAAATAAGAGTGTTGATATGGAGTCACCCTGTCTAATTCCATTATGAGTTATGAACTTTTCTGATAATTTATTCTGTATTTTAACTTTATTTCGTGTATTCATTTAGGTCAACTTGGTTAAGGCAATTAACTTTCTAGGGATTTCAAATTCTGCCATTGCATCAAATATATAATTCCTATTTATTGTATCAAATACTTGTTTAAAATCAATATACAACTGGTGTAACGGTAAGTTAAATTCTTAAAATTTCTCTAAAATCATGCGTAAGGAAAAAACCTGATCAGTCGTGGATCTTCCTTTACGAAAGCCACATTGGTAATCGCCAAGAACTGATTCAGCGTATGGTTCAATATATTTAGATAAAATATTGGTAAAAATTTTATAGGTGACCTTTAAAAGTGAGATTCCTCTATAGTTATTACATTCCAATTTACTGCCTTTTTTGTGTATAGGACATATAATGGCTACATTCCAATCATTAGGCATTTGTTCAAGCTGCCAAATATCAAGAATCAAATTATAGATATGTTTCCATAAAGCTCTGCCACCATGTTTTATTAATTCCATGTTAATAGAATCTTCTCCTGGGGCTCGGTTATTCTTCATCCTTCTAATTACATCATTTACCATGAAGATAGTTGGAGGGGGAACAAGAGGATCAGGTCCAAAATAGATAAAATTTGATATGGGTTTAGTAAGCGTATAATAGTCAATATAAATAAATTATCTATACATTTCATTACATGTTCCGATATTTATAATGTCCCTCGCAACTTCCTTATTTCCAGACTTGAAACTGTCCTTACAAGTCCGCCGGTAATGAACGAAGCTGTGGGTATAGTTGTACAAACACCAGTTCGATGTGAATGTGTGAACTCGCTGGGCTGAGCGTGCAGCGCGTCATAATGAGTGTGAAATTTTCCGACACTTGTTGGCCAACTTCCAAACGCAAGTGGCAAGTCTGGGAAAGCGCTTTGTACAGCCCTGCCTCTGAATTGTGTGAGTTATTAGGTCAGTCGAGAAATTGGCCGCACTCGACGCAAGGACACCTGAATTATTCATTCAGCGCCCTCGATTTTTTTCCACGCTTGGTGATCTCGAGACTCACATTTCGATTTTACTTTGAAATTTTGATTATCGATTAGATAAGTATCGTAATTATTACAGCAATAGGTCTGTTGATTTTGAAAAAGGCATTTTCATTTTCCCTGCTAGTCAAGAATCCTTAAAGAAATTATAACTCGTTAAACCATATTTAAACACTACGAAATATAAAATATCTCCAAAAACATTTAAAAGTCTCGAAATGTTGTTACATTGGAAGCGCTAGAGTTTCGTGATGTGATTGGTCGATTATACCTGTACAAATTAGTTAGTAAGTTAGTTTATTGTCATGAGCATTAGAACAATGCTGTAGACATGCAGTAGAGTAGCCTACGTATTATACATTTGTATACGTATATAAGGAACATTATACAGTAAGCAGCAGTCCATATTATAAAATACTAGTGGCTTGTGCAGCAAATGCTGCAAACTAAGTTCATTAGATGTTCAAATAAACATTTTTCAGATTTATTTTCAATGAAGAATACCAGACATTCTGAAAGTTATTTGCTTCCATAATAATGAAACATACTCTCTCTCGAGCCAATACTGAAGAGAACCACGCATATAAATATTTACACCACACCGCTATTAAATATATGAAAAAGACCCAACCCCACTTGATTAATAACTATAAAAATATTTGATTTTTAATAATATTATCTTACGTAAGTTTTATAGCTTTCAGTAACATATACTATATTGCCGCACTCAGTAAAATATAGAAATCAAAATCTAATTTAAGTTATTCTCTACATCTACTTAAATAACCCCAAGACGTTTCACTTTCATATCATCAATATAGCATTAATATGTATAATTAATGAAAAATAGTCGCATCATGGCATTAACTACAATAATATTTCATTTCTAATGGTAATAATGTCATCAAACCACCTCAAGTTTTGTAGTTTTTAATATCCAATACACAGCTGTTACCCAGAAAATTACACACCACGGAATCGAACCTGTAAATTATTATTAGTAAGTTAAGTTTTTAATAACCAATTTAATTGGAGTTCTAAATATGTCAGCATTCTTGCAGATCACGCCTTCGTGTAATATTGTTTACTGTAGTGTGTGTTTTGTTTTATTCTGAAATGCAATTGGCTAGTTTAGCTAGTTCTCAAAAATGACCACAGGTGGATTTTGGAAAATAGGAAAATTATGTTGAAAAATTGACATTTCACTGAAAACTACTATTTTTCTGAAAAACTTTGATTTCCAATCTTGAAAGTGAGAGGTCATTTATTAAAATCGTTCAGCCGTTTTCCCGTAATTTCCATTACCAGTTCAAATTATATATATATATATATATATATATATATATATATAGATTCTTCTTATTCTTCTTCCTTGGCTTTCCCCCCCTTAACAGGTTGTCATTTTTAGTTTCCACAGCCTTCGGTTGTTCTAGTCTCCTTCTTGTTGTCCCTTACTTGGTGAATATATTTTTCCCATATTAAGGCGGGTCTACGTCTTCCCCTCTTTCTAGCGGGAGACCAATCCATTATTCTCTTTAGCCATCTATACTTTGTAATTCTTTGAACGTATCCATACTATTATTGATTTCTGTTGTTGAAGTTTTTATTACAATCAATAATAATATTTTTTTTAATAAAATATTAAAGTAGCTTACTGTGTCCAGAGAAAGTGATTCAAGAAATTCTTTGATATTGTAGGAGAAAAAAAGATTTTTATATAAGCCAAATATATAAAACACAATTTAATCTATAGGAAACAGCTGAATGAGATTCACAGGGTAATCTGTTTAACATAGTAATGGAAATAGTATGTAACCAATAATTAGCTTTAGTCAATCTTATATTATGTTGTTGATAGATTAGTTATTGAGGTTGTAGCCTGGTTCGTTAGGAATCGTTTGACACCACTGCGAACTTTCTAGCTCCGAATTCTCGAGTTACACTGCCGCGCGACCCTCAAATTCATACTTCGGTTTACCCCTCCTGCATATCGTTAGATGATACCATCTCAAGGTCACGTTGAATAGATTCATTCTTCTTCTGTCGACCGCCGTTTGCGTCATTGGAATATGTCGTGTAGTTTAAAAATTACAGGTGTAACAAAACTGGTGTGAAAATATTGTATGTCGGTACACTTTCTGAGACGGCATACTAGTATTGGACCGGACTTACATAGGCGTATTCACGTCAAAAAAGAACCGTATTAAAATACTTGTGATGTCCCATTTATATTATTGTGATTCTTTGTTAAACAATCTAATTCCAACAGCCGAAAAATTCCAGCATGCTTATATGTGTACAGGATTTGTCCTTAACAGACCTGTTAGAAAATTTGACTATGTTAACACCATCTATAAGACTACTCTCGTGGGTTCGGCTGATTCCTGTCACTTCTATTCAAAATTCAAAATGCTTCTGCTCCAAATTATCTGACATTATTAACTGCTCTAGGGTTGTAATTAAAACTACTCCTGCTGTCTACCGACAAACTTCTTGCTGAGAATCAGTCAACTGTTCATAGTCTAACATACATAGGTACTGTATAGTAATATTTTTAAAAATATTATTTTCAAAATAATTATACTATTATCGTGCAAAAAATACTGTATTAGGACTTTTACGAATATGAATATATCCAAGAACCTTACGTTCTAATAAGGTCAAAAAGGCAACGCCAACTATAACAAAAATAACCAATAAAATAAAAATAATAAATAAACCAAAAACCTCCTTAAACATAAATACTATCTATAGAATAAATCTACATTCAAAGATTCTAAATCCATTGCGCTTATCTGCCAAAATAGTAAAAATTAATAATAATCATAAAACAAAAATTATTCCAAATATCTGGTCCTCTCGTACTAAGATATAAAATTAATTTTAGATAGAAACCGACCTGGCTCTCGCCGGTATTATTTTAGATATAAATTATTTTTAACTTCAATAGTTAAAGGCTTTAAGTTAATTTTAAACTAATATCTTTCAAAGCTATAAATAAAGATTAAATTTCTTTAAGTAATACACGTTTGTGAAGTGCATTACAGAATCTCGGAAATTGAAAAACTCGCCCTGCTCGTTTTTTTAAACTTTTCCTCGATTTTGTGAAAAGCACTTCTCAACCTTGTAACGTAATAAACTATTTCGCATTTCTGAAGCGAAACTTTGTTTCACAAGTGATGACCTTTCCCATATCAATCATTTCAGGAATACTAGGTCGCCATTGTTTCCAAGATCATCAGCTTTTAGCTCATTTCGCTGACTTGTTCAAGGACTTCAACACAAAACAAAAACAAAAGAAATGCTAGGAAAGTGATAAAAATTGTAGGATAAGTAGCCATGATTGGTTGAAACACATCGTTCTGTACCGTTTTATTGGTCAAAAGTAGTATGACGTAGTAAAAGTGTGATAATCACGTTAATTATACTTACATTGTAACTACTGAAATATATATTTTTTTTATTTTTGTTTTCAACGTGTTTATATTTAGGATTCTAAATAAAAGAATGGCAAACAATTTAAAAACATTATTTTATAGATAATATCATTTTAGATTACTTACTTTTCGCAGACGACCAGTTGGCGTTGGCTGATTCTGAAGGCAACCTACAGAGAGCAGTCCATTTGTTGAGAATTGTTGCTAATAACTACAATCTAAAAATATCACACAGGAAAACTAAAGTATTTGGTTTCTGTAGAAATAATACACTAAGAACTAAAATTGTAATAGAGGATAAGATGATTGAACAAGCAAATTCTTTTACTTACCTTGGATGCGATCTCTCTTACATATCCTCCTCAGACGTAGAAAACAAGTTAAATAAATTTTTAAGACTTATTGGTACAATTAAATGTACACTCATAAATAAAGTCGACAGACAAACTGTACTCAAGTTTTACAAAACACTGGCAATTCCGACATTGTTATAGGCCTATGGTTCAGAAACGTGCATTCTGACTAGAGGCCAACAGAGAAGAATTGAGGCCGCCGAGATGAGACTCTTAAGGCCACTAGCAGGATTTAGACTACAGGACCTTAAGAGAAATGAAGATATGCGTCAAGAACTGAATATCGAGAGTATAACAACTATAATTGAAAAATATAGAAATAATTGGTACGACCATATAACAAGAATTCCCAACGACAGGGTACCTTTTAGAACATGGTGTTATAGACCTACACGAAGAAGACGAGTGGGAAGACCAAAGAGACGTTGGAGAGACCAGTTTAACGGATAAAATTCTGGAAGCGGAACAGGCCATCGGCCTAAACCTTGAAGTTATTGATGATGATGATGATGATGATGATGATGATGATGAAATACAAAATAAATGTATATTAAAAAGGCTTATTTGTGCGAGATCGTGCGTATTTGCTTGCTTTCTGCACAAAACCAATCCGCGGAAAGTCTAAAATTCCACATTCAGTATTCCCAACCTAACACATAACAATTTCCCTCTTCTTACCGCTTAAGTGACATATGGATTTTACTGCTTTAGGCTTTTAACATATTATTTTTAGAGACGTTCAATATAGTAATAATTATAAATTGGAAACTTACCACTGCAATTTCACCTAAATTGCACTGTTAATTATTGTTTTTAAATATTTGCAAAAATTAAGTAAACTCTACAACTCCACTAAAGTTACTGCATTCGTGATGCAAGTGACATTAAGGAAGGCGTGAAAAAATCAACAAGATTCCAGACTCATCATAGACTGGGGGAAAAAAGACAGATGTATATCATGGCCTGCTGGAGTATAGTAAACACAGAAAACATTTTAAAGCAACAATGTTGAAGATAGATATTTTTGTTTTGCAAATTTGCCGTCATTGAACAGAAACCAAGATGGAGATTTCATTGCAACTAATTAGAAATTCCTCTTTCAGGTATGTAATAAACGATCTTGGCACAAAATAATGTACGATACACGAGTGGTATGTTTTTTTTTTCAATTCTCGGAAATTAAAAAAGTTCAACTACGTTTCGCTTTTTCAAACTTTTCCTCGAACATGAAAACTTCAACATACCGCTCTTGTAACGCATATCACTATTTCCGTTATTTTTTGAACCCACACTTTGGGAACCACTGTATGCCACCGACGCTAGTAGGCCTACGATATCACGAGAGTTAGTAAACATAATTCGTAGGTATCTATTATGTATTTGAAGTTTTGTCCCAGGCCAGATTGGGATTTTCGCAACTAGTTCAAACAAAACGGAAATCTGCGCGCCTGTTATCATTGTAATTGAGGACTTGGAAAGGGAAGGTAAACATAATAAAAATCACGGACTGTGTTCCTTTATCGCAAATAAGGGGCCGCCAGTGATTGTGTGTATAGTCGCTGATTCGCACGCACAAGCCAATTATTCATATAGCCAACTCTCCTCGCAGAACTGGGTCATGCTCGCTAGTGAATGGCGGTGGTAAATATTTATATAGGTGCGATTATACTAACAAAGCGTGGCGCGCACTGACTGATGCATAATGTAAGTGTGGCACAGGGTCGTAGCGAGCGCGCAATTTAGAACCGATGTCCCGTACAAATCGTACACAAGGTTTCCCTCAACTACTTCTACCTGGCAATGTTTTCCCTTTGTACAGGTACATCATTTTATTTTTACTTCAACTTTTATTGTACCTGAGTTTTTGAATGTACTTCACTCCCACCCCTTCTTCTAACGAAGTTCCAACTGTCCTCAACACAGAACCAAGGCCGCAGTACTGAGTTAGTGATTATAGTACGTTTCAGAAATATGTTCGCGTTCTCCAGTGACGAAAACTTCCAATATTGAATCATATTGTCGCACAGGTACTGTCGTCCGTTTGCCTACGTCGCATCCCGATTTCCCCCATCTGCTTCTGCTCGCTCCACTGTAAAGACTAGTGGCTGGACTTTCTTAGCTCTTTTCTGAAAACATTAATTTCTGTTAGGAATTAATTGGACGTCTGCGTAATATTATGCAACTGTTTAAAACAACTTAAATAAAAGGGCCTCGTTAAGTATTTAACTATCACGTGATTCACCCCCTTTCTACCATCCTGCGGCATAACCACTTGGACGGATAGTAGCCTAGATAGCATGTCTGAGTAATTTTATCTGTGCGGATCGGACAGAAGTGAAGACTGGACTTACAGTACGTAAGGTACTCTTTTATAGAGTAGGTACAGAATTATTTCAACATGAGTTACTAAGTATGAAGGACGAAACTGGTAATTGGAATTAGATGCAATAGTCTATAGTGCGATAATATGCACAAAAGAACTGAAGCCTGTATCGAAACGAACGGCCACCATTTTCAAAAATGTGTTTAAATATCCATATTATGATTATTTTTCATTTTAACTTCATTATCTATATCATATGCTAATATACACTGTATAATGAATACGTCCACATGGATAGCTCAGTTCGTGAGTAAAAACACTTATTGTTAATACCGAACTGTATTTTGATAATGAAAATTATCACACTCAAAATCGCGATATTTCCTACTTTACGTAAATGGATTAACTACTTCTCTTCCCTCCTGTACCTAGTAGAGTGATTTGTTTGTATTTTACGCCAGTATCATCGAACTCCAGTCTGGAAGGGGGTAGCAAACGGTGTTTCCGGGTCTCAATCATTAATCCAAAGGTATAGCCAGGTTAATATTAAAAATGTTAGTAAAAATAAAATGATGTCCCTGTATAACTATTAACTAGACTTACCTACATATACAGAGACATAATTTTATTTTTACTTCAATTTTTATTGTACCTGAGTTTTTTAATGTACTTCACTCCCACCCCCTTTACTAGTCAACTTCCAATCGTCCTCCCGACAGAACCAAGATCGCGTATGCAGTCAAAGTAAGCAGTACTGAGTTAGTGAGTATAGTACGTTCCAGAAATATGTTCACGATTTCTAGTGACGAAAGAGCTTTCAAATATGAATCATATTTTCGCACAGATACTGTCGTCCGTTTGCCTACGTCGCATCCCGGCTTCCCCACCCGCTTCTGTTCGCCCCTCTGTGAAGGCTAGTGGCTGGGCTGTCTTAGATCTTTTCGGAAAACATTAATTTCTGTTAGGAATTGGACGTCTACGTAATATTATACAACTGTTTGAAGTAACTTAAATAAAAGGGCCTCGTTAAGTAGTTAATTGTCACGTGATTCCCCCCCCCCTCTTTCTACGACCTGCGACAAAACCACTAGTAAGCAGTACTGAGTTAGTGAGTATAGTACGTTCCAGAAATATGTTCACGATTTCTAGTGACGAAAGAGCTTTCAAATATGAATCATATTTTCTCACAGGTACTGTCGTCCGTTTGCCTACGTCGCATCCCGGCTTCCCCACCCGCTTCTGTTCGCCCCTCTGTGAAGGCTAGTGGCTGGGCTGTCTTAGATCTTTTCGGAAAACATTAATTTCTGTTAGGAATTGGACGTCTACGTAATATTATACAACTGTTTGAAGTAACTTAAATAAAAGGGCCTCGTTAAGTAGTTAATTGTCACGTGATTCCCCCCCCCCTCTTTCTACGACCTGCGACAAAACCACTTGACGGACAGTAGATAGCATGTCTGTGTAATTTTATCTTTTCAGATCGGGCAGAAGTGAAGATTGAATTTACAGTACGTAAGGTACTCTTTTATAGAGAAGGTACAGAATTATTTCAAGATGAGTTACTAGTACGAAGGACAAAACTGGTAATTGGAATTAGGTACAGTAGCCTATTGTGCAATAATATGCATAAAAGAACTGGAGCTTTTATCGAAATGAACGGCCACCATTTAAAAAAATGTGTTTAAATATCCATATTATGAATATTTCTCAATTTAACTTCATTCTCTAAATTGTACGCTAATGTGCTGTATACAATATAATATACACTGCATAATGAATACGTCCGAATGGATAGCTCAGTTCGTGAGTAAAAACACTTATTGTTAATACAGTACTGTATTTTGATTAAAGAAAAACCTAATGAAAATTATCAAATTATTATATTTCCTAGTTTACCTAATAAAGTGATCTGTTCGTATTTTACGCCACTGTCATCGAAGTCGTGGAAGGGGGTAGCAAACTGTGTTTCCGGTTTCAACCGTTAATCCAAAGGTATAGCCAGGTTAATATTAGAAATGTTATTAAAAATAACATCAAATTTCTGCACATTTAAAGAACAAAACTGTAATTGTTTCAATAATTTATTATCATAATACGCTGCTCTCTTAAACTGACTGAGCATTCTGGCAATTACATCAATAGCTTGTTCAAAACGCTATGAAATGCTTTATATAAAACAATTTATATCTCGAAAAGGAAGCAAAAGGGAGCAAAATCGTATTACACGTTTTTTTCTGAAATATCTCAAAGAACGATCCACTAAAATTAATGACATTAGTTGCGGTTCATCCTGTATATAAATATAGATACACATGCACATTCCGAGTGCTTCTGGTGACGGAGAAGAGGAAGAATAAATGGGTACATAGTAAAATTTTATTATTTCCCTCTTTATCCACAGAGCACATTAAAATTAGAGTATATTTTTTCTCTTTTATACTTCAGCCTTATTTTCTTCATGAGAGTAGGATATTTAAACAAACGATTGCATATGTTCATTAATTTTTATTGTCATACTTGAAGGATTTAAAAATAGAGGTACAGAACTAGAAAGAAAGACGTATAATCTTGAAAAGAAAAATCTGTTCTTTTATACTTTCATTTACGAGTTAATGTCCTCAGGACCTCTTGTCGAGCTTCCTACAAGACATTTGCATTATATACACATAGGCTATCCTCTTTAGTGTTTAATTACGTTTTGTTACTAGCAGGAATTGCGAAGCCCAGCGTTGGCACGGGTATCTATCTCACTGCCCTGACGAATACAGACATGCAGATCAGTGTTGCCAACACTTGTTCATATAATCCCGCTAGATGGCTTTCGAAAACCCGCGATTTTCAAACAAAAATCTCTAGATTTTAATCCGTATTTATTATCTATTTTATAAAAATACCATAATAATAATAATAATAATAATAATAATAATAATAATAAGAGTAATAATAACAACCATAGGTCAAGGTAGAGCATTCACCCGCCAATGTAACGAGTATTGCACACTTTTATCATTGCCAATATGGCGCTATAAAGCAATATTGAACACTTTTGTCACAGTCACAACACATTTCCTTTCTTATTGCACATAAGTTTATCACTACATCAACACATTCGTTATATTACAAAACACACACTGAACGAACTAAATGTAATGATGAAAGTTTCTCCCCGACATCACGGTCCACTTCCACTAGGTGACACCCGACACGGCATCTAGCAGGGATGGCAATATATGCAAATGAAATTATACTAAACTTGAGGAATGTTACTACAGGTGTGTGGTAGGTCTATTATGTGACAGGTTAGGTTATGTTAGATTAGGTGTGTATTATGTGACTGGTTAGGTTAGGTTTGGTTAGGTGTGTAGTATAATGTGAGAGGTTAGGTTTGGTTAGATTAGGTGTGTAGTATTATTACTATTTGGCGACACTGAAACCCCCTAAAATTTCTCCCTCAAATACGTCACATTCACGAAATATGACCGTGTTCTTCATTCACGCAC
The DNA here is from genome assembly GCF_040183065.1 of Periplaneta americana. Classification (NCBI taxonomy): domain Eukaryota; kingdom Metazoa; phylum Arthropoda; class Insecta; order Blattodea; family Blattidae; genus Periplaneta; species Periplaneta americana. Next base: position 16,250,877 of record NC_091121.1, read on the forward strand.
ATCCATTTTATTATATAAGTAAGGTCTGTATTTGGGACGAGTTGGGTGGACATATAGGCCTAGCTCTACCAGTAATCACATCTAATTTCCAGCACTCCATACCATAAATCTAAGGTATTTGCAAGGTATTTTAGCAATATCATATAGTGTCAGGTATATAAGTAACGTTCACTATAATAATAATAATAATAATAATAATAATAATAATAATAATAATAATAATAATAATAATAATAATAATAATAAAATAAGTGGTACCAGCCATAATCAATACAATACATAAATTTAAATTACAAATATTTACACTACACTTAAAACGTTCTCCAGCAATATTCTTCACTACACATTTATTTAAATTTAGATAAATCTATAAGGTAAAGTAGTAACTTAATTTATGAGCTAATTTAATTCAATGAATTATAATTAATTTAATATTTGAGATAGCTAATAAAATGATGAAAATTAATTTAATATAAGCTTACTAGGACTATGTTACAGGGAGAATATATATATTTCTATTTCTATAATGAGAATATTAATGTAATTGCCATTAGAGGTTTTGTAAATCTATTTAGAGAAATTAAAGATAATAATAATAAGAATGGACAGATGTTAGTTTCATTATAAGTAACAAATATTAATCAGCAATTCATCTGTTAAGTAAGAATTTATGTAATTTTGACCTAAATGAAGCTATTGTCCAACAACCCCTTATATCACTCGGAAGCGAATTCCAATTTCTAGCAACTGAAACTGTATAGGATGTAGAATATAAAGATGTCTTGTGGTAGGGTATAATGAGTAAATTGTTATGATGAGATCTTGTACTTAGCTGATGATATGCGGATAAATTTTGAAAACGTGAAGACAAATAGATTGGGGTAGCGGTGCGTAGAATTTGAAATAAGAGAACAAGAGAATGCAGGGCTCGTCGATCGCTTAGCCTTAGCCAAGTTTAACTTTCGCAGAAACTTCAGAGATTAAAAACCGCTAGTATTCCCGCTAAGCGGAATAATATAATTTTACCCGCTAGACGGTTATCCGAAAAAAGCTAGATTTAGCGGGAAAACCGCTGAATTGGCAACACTGGTGCAGATGTCTTCCTGTTCCCTCCCAGGAGAGGGCGGTCTACTGAGCACAACAGCGCTGACTGGGCGTAGAGGACGCTGATAACACGCACACAGATTCCAACAATTTCGTCTTTATTTGTTTCGCCTCGTAAATTGACGACTGTTGCTTAGGCAAAGGGGAAAGAGCGAAATAATAATCTCGGACTCAGTGCGCTCATTAGCATAACTATCTGGTCATTAGCATCGGTAAAAATTCGCTGCGGACCAAGAAACAGTGTGTGCAGCGTGTGATGCGAGAACCGCTGATAAGAGGGGCCAGTCGCATTTCATTCTCTTTGTTTCGATTCTGTTTAAAAATTGATACCTAAGTTTTAGTTTCGAAAACATCATACATATTGATTTTATTTGAAGATTCAATTTTATTTTGACGAAAATGTGATAGACATTATCAAATCTTAAGGGGAGAGGATGGTATTTTTTGGTGAAAAATGAGTAAATTAAAAAAAAAAAATCTTTAAAATACTCTGACATATTGGAATGCATAGCATAACATTTTGTTGGTATTTGTGCCCTTATCGGATGTTGAGTCGCCATTTTTAAACTTCCTGCGTTATGGATTTTTAAATCACTCGCCTACTTTTATTGTTGTTTCCGGTAAATTAAATTAATTTTTTTTTTCTTTAAAATACTCTTTGATATGTGTGGAATGCATTGAATATCATTTTGTGGGTATTTGTACTCTTATCGGATGTTGATACGTCATTTTTAAACTTCCTGCGCTACGGATTTTTAAATCACACGCCCACTTTTATCGGTTTCAGGAAATTAATTTTTTTTTTTTGCTACGTTGCCAGACAAAAATGGATATAATTTCTGAACTATTAATTATACATGCATGAAATTTAGAACACACATTCTTTAGACTATTAGGAAACGTTTCTCTGTAGCAGAATTTTGTTAATTGATTTCATTTTAAAAATACGTCCGTTTGTTTGCAAGAAAGGAAATCAGAAAATTGTTATTAAATTTTAATTGTTTATTTTACAAACGTAGGGACTAATATCAGACAGTTTGTAGAACATGCTTTTGCAAATATATTAAAAAAAAGTTTGAATCTATCTTTAAAAACGGTTTAGATATATCGGTTTTAGTACAATCCTGCATTGGGTATATATATTTTTTCAAATTTGGGCCCCAAATAAATTTTTTTTTCAAAATATTTATATTTCGTTGAGTTCCTATAGCTATGAGCTCTCTGCATACAAAAAATTAATATTTTACACCAAATAGGAAAAAGTTTTAAAAAATACCATCCTTTCCCCTTAAGATAATACCATAAAGAGCATACAGTATATAATGGAAAAATAATTTTTCATGATTCCCTTCTTCATCTTCTTCTCCAATTACAAGAACCGAAGGTTTTCTTTATAATTCTTCTCTCCATATTTCTCTTGGTCGTCCAGTATTCCGTCTTCCAAGTAGTTCATAATAAAATGCTTGCTGAAATAGGCGATTAGGTTTTTACTTTTAATGTGACTGTAACATTTATTTTGATAATCTTTTATATCTTCTACCACTGATGTTGCTATATTTAATTGTTTTCTTATTTTTTTCGCTTCTGGTCCTATCTCTTAAACTCAGAAGCGATCTCGTAAATGTCATCTCTGGTGTTTCAATTTCCATTTTGCCATTCTGGCACAATAACTAAGCTCCACTTCCGTACAGTAAAACTTACTTACTTACATACAAATGTCTTTTAAGGAACCGGAGTTTCATTGCCGTCCTCACATAAGCCCACCATCGTCCATATCTTATATAAAATTTATCGAGTCTCTACCATCGTATCCCAACTTCCTCAAATTCATTTGAATATTATCCTCCCATCTACGTCTCTGCCTTCCCAAAGGTCTTCTTCCCTCAGGTCTCACACCTAACACTCTATATGCATTTCTCGAATCCCTCTTATGTGCTACATGCCCTGCCCATCTCAAACGTCTGGATTTAATGTTCCTAATTATGTCAGGTGAAGAATACAATGCGTGAAGTTGTACGTTGTGTAACTTTCTCCATTCTTCTGCAACTTCATCCCTTTTAGACCCAAATATTTTCCTAAGTAACTTATTCTCAAACACCCTTAACTTCTGCTTCTCTCTCAAAAAGAGAATGAAAGTTTCACAACCATACAGAACAACCGGTAATATAATTAATGTTTTATAATTCTAACTTTGATTTTTTAAAGCAGACTGTATGGCAAAATCTTAAAACATTACTTAAAATTTGAGATATCCTTGATTCATTTAGTATTGCTGTAATTTTCGTAACTTTTTGTTCTGCAAAGGAATTTCACAAAGCTACATTTGTTTGGATCAAATTTCTGCACATTTAAAGGACAAAACTAACATTATTTCAATAATTTATAATCGTAATACACTGCTCTCTGAAATTGACTGAGCGTTCCAAAAATACGCCATGAAATGTTTCATATAAAACAATTTTTATCCCGAAAAGGAACAAATCGAGCAAAATTGTGTTAAATATTTTTGTTTAAAATATCTCAAAGAATAACCTCCTGAAATTAATGAGGTTACTTATGGTTCATTCAGTATAACATAGCTTACCTTTAACTATGCCATCGACTTCTCGGTTGCCCTAGGTCTCAGCCTTCCGTTGGGTGAGAGGGAAAGACACGAATTACAAATTTTGGGAGTCCTTGATTTCCTTGGACTATAAACGTTCTACCAAATTTTCTTGAACTCTAAACGTGCTTTCCAGATTTTCTTGAACTATAAACGTTTACCAAATTTTCTTCAGATTTTCTTGGACTATAAATGTTCTATCAAATTTTCTTGGACTATAAACGTTCTATCAAATTTTCTTGGACAGTAAACGTTCTATCAAATTTTCTTGAACTCTAAACTTGCTTTCCAGATTTTCTTGAACTATAAACGTTTACCAAATTTTCTTCAGATTTTCTTGGACTATAAATGTTCTATCAAATTTTCTTGGACTATAAACATTCTATCAAATTTTCTTGGACAGTAAACGTTCTATCAAATTTTCTTGAACTCTAAACGTGCTTTCCAGATTTTCTTGAACTATAAACGTTTATCAAATTTTCTTCAGATTTTCTTGGACTATAAATGTTCTATCAAATTTTCTTGGACTATAAACGTTCTATCAAATTTTCTTGGACAGTAAACATTCTATCAAATTTCCTTGGACAGTAAACGTTCTATCAAATTTTCTTGGACTATAAACGTTCTATCAAATTATCTTGGACAGTAAACGTTCTATCAAATTTTCTTGGACTATAAACGTCCTATCAAATTTTCTTGGACTATAAAGGTTCTATCAAATTTTCTTGGACAGTAAACGTGCTATCAAATTTTCTTGGACTATAAACGTGCTATCAAATTTTCTTGGTCAGTGAACGTTCTATCAAATTTTTTCGTATTCTCGATTTTCATTATTATGCAGGAATTTGTAGCGTATTTTTAATATCCGATGTGGCCAAGCAATGGCCTATTCTTACTTATTTCTGAATGCGTAGGCTTCTGTTACTTAAAGCGATGGTGATATGATTATCGATGGTGGACATACGAGTGCTCTGTCATATTATTGTACTAGTCTACGCTCCAGTCTGCAAGGTATTGCCAAGGTATTTCCTTTCGCGTTCCCGTTCGTAAGAAACTATCAATTTACTAGTAGCGACATTAGTTCCAATCGGTAATAAAAAGTTTATTTTTGTGCGAGATCGCTTGGTTACCGCACAAAACCAATCCGCGGAAAGTCTAAAATTCCACATTCAGTATTCCCAACCGAACACACATAACAATTTCCCTCTTCTTACCGCTTAAGTGACATATTGATTTTACTGCTTTAGGCTTTTAACATATTATTTTTAGAGACTTTCAATACAGTAACAATTATAAATTGGAAACTTACCACTGCAATTTCACCTAAATTGCACTGTTAATTATTGTTTTTAAA